>NW_025228150.1:0-9506 GCF_018294505.1 Triticum aestivum | reverse complement strand
TGGTCCTAGGCTAGACTGTGCTAGAGACGCGAGCCTAGAACACCAACATAATCACGGCGCGGCACGTAAACAAGGGAAAAGCACACTCTGAAATTTTTTTTTCGCTCTTTTTTTTTGCGCTCTTTTTTTTTTGCGCTGCTTTTTTTTTTGCGAAAAATCACTATAATGGCGAGTGTCTCAAAACTCTTCCTAGGTCAAACTGACAGGATGGGCACGAAATTTTTTTTTTCGACCAAATTTTTTTTTTCGACTGCCCGGACCCAAAAATTGGAAACGGGTCAAAAAAACTTCCTATAATGGCACCTGTCTCAAAACACTCAGAAACACCTAAAAATAGGATAGCCAGAAAATTTTTTGAAAAATGCGTTTTCGAAAAATTTTGGGCCTAAACGGAGCGTGGCTACCCGACTCCGGCAAGGAAACACGAATCGGAATCTAGATGGATTTCGAAAACCTACTCCGGCAAGGAAACACGAATCGGAAACTAGATGGATCCCGGAAACAAACCTAATAAGCAAGGAACTCGGATTGGTGGTAGATATATGGTGGTGGTATATGGCAGCGGTGGTGGTAGCGGTGGTAGTATATGGATATGGATCGGTGGTGGTATATGGACACGGATTGGTGGTGGTATATGGATACGGATTCGGAGCGGTGGTGGTAGATGGCAGGGGTGATGATGATGGTGCGGCGGCGGCGTGACAACTTATGACCAGAACTCGAAACTCTAAAAGACTAGACTCTAAGACCAGCAACTAGACCGACGATGCAACCGCAAATTCAACAAAGCAAAACCCTAAAAAGATTATGCAAAGGCTCAGATTGGTTCGGATATGATGAACTAACCCTAAATTTTTTTTTGTGGCTTTTTCGTGGACTGTAGGTATGAAGAACAGACTCGATCTAAACTACGAAAAACTGTAAAATCTCACCGAGCAACCTGGAAATCTGATACCACTTGATAGAGGCAAAGGTGTCCCGTCTTTCGATGAGATGATGGGTATCGCTTTGGTGGCAGTCGACTTTGACGATCCGACTACGAACGTGCGAGGACGTCGCGCCTGAGCAATCGCTAAACCAACTCCAAGAGGTTATTGACCACGCCGGAGCACGATCAACCTGACCACGAGGGTCTGTTTCCTGCGAGCAAACGAAGAACAAGCAAGAAACTGAGATTGCAATCTGGATATTGCGAATATAAGATGAAAGCTTTATTGATCAAGGTGGGGTTCTGTGACGCCTTTGTCTGGTCGTTGAACACAAACGAAGTACGCGAAGTTGCAGCTATGGCGAACTTTTAATCTAAACAAAACCCAAGGTCTAAACGATGCCCTAAGGGCTGTATATATGGAGGAAGAGGGGGGGAATTTCGTGGCCCTTGGTGGAGGGGTCCGAAATCAACCCTATCTCTTGTTTCCCCACACATACGGACTCTAAAAATAGCCTATACTTATGTATTTCGAAATTACATGGGCCTGGCCCAATAATAAGGTGACGCAGCACCTAAAATAGCCTCGGGACGAAATTTATGAAGTGGCATCTTGTATATTTCGTCCAAGGCTTCATGCACCCATTATGGTGGCTTCAAAGTCCTGAAATCATCACTTGTAACTCCGTTCTTGTTCCCCTTGCGCATGCCATCATCTCCATGCTTGTTCTTGCTCCAATGTTCATCCTTCTCCAAGCTAGGCCCTTTATTTGTAAGCAAAACAAATGTATCCAATTTAGGCAGCATCATATTCTCATGAACATTAGAATCATTACCAAGAAACGAAAGTACCTGGTAATTTAGTTGGCGTGCGCGAGCTCTAGTAATTGGTCCAGTATGTATAGTAGCAGGGCCTGTGGGTGTAACAATTGTATTGATGTCCTCATCAGTCAGCCTGACCACGAAGGTCTATTTCTGCAAGCAATCGAAGAACGAGTAAGAATATGATAAAGCAATCTGAATATTGCAAATATATATGAGGTATTGATAATGGTGGGGATCCGTAAGCGGTCTTGGTCTGGTCGTTGGACACAAACGAAGTACACGAAGTTGCAGTGGCTAACTTTTAACTAAATAAATCCCAAGGAAAAAGCTACTAGATGGATCTACTTATATAGGAGCAAGGGGTGGCGGCCAAGGAGGTGGGAGGACGTCCCAAGGCAGCCTAAAACTAACCCTAAGTCGTACAAGGCTCATGGGCCCAAGTGGAGGTGATAAAACACCTTTGGGGTTGTAGTTTGACTCGGATTCTGCTGCAACGTCAGATTGTTTCGTCCGTAACTCAGCGCTCCGGACGAATTTGAAGGTGAATCCAATTGGGTTGGAAACAGCACGAAATCTAGTTTCCAACAAAAAAAGAATCACCCAATTCGGAGTCCGTATGAAAAAGTTGTTGGCGTTTTGAGTCAGGTATGTCTGTGCAGTCCGAATCTGAATCCAGAACGTGAGAGACTTGGACTCTATCTTCTCTTGGCTCAAAAGTGACGTGAGAGGACTTTTTGAACACAACCTGATGAGGACATCAATACAATTGTTACACCCACAGCCCCTGCTGCTATACATACTGGACCAATTACTAGAGCTCGTGCACGCCAACTAAATTACCAGGTACTTTCGTTTCTTGGTAATGATTCTAATGTTCATGAGAATATGATGCTGCCTAAATTGGATACATTTGTTTTGCTTACAAATGAAGGGCCTAGCTTGGAGAAGGATGAACATTGGAGCAAGAACAAGCATGGAGATGATGGCATGCGCAAGGGGAACAAGAACGGAGTTACAAGTGATGATTTCAGGACTTTGAAGCCACCATAATGGGTGCATGAAGCCTTGGACGAAATATACAAGATGCCGCTTCATAAATTTCGTCCCGAGGCTATTTGAGGTGCTGCGTCACCTTATTATTGGGCCAGGTCCATGTAATTTCGAAATACATAAGTATAGGCTATTTTTAGAGTCCGTATGTGTGGGGAAACAAGAGATAGGGTTGATTTCGGACCCCTCCACCAAGGGCCACGAAATTCCCCCCTCTTCCTCCATATATACAGCCCTTAGGGCATCGTTTAGACTTTGGGTTTTGTTTAGATTAAAAGTTCGCCATAGCTGCAACTTCGCGTACTTCGTTTGTGTTCAACGACCAGACAAAGGCGTCACAGAACCCCACCTTGATCAATAAAGCTTTCATCTTATATTCGCAATATCCAGATTGCAATCTTAGTTTCTTGCTTGTTCTTCGTTTGCTCGCAGGAAACAGACCCTCGTGGTCAGGTTGATCGTGCTCCGGCGTGGTTAATAACCTCTCGGAGTTGGTTTAGCGATTGCTAAGGCGCGACGTCCTCACACGTTCGTAGTCGGATCGTCAAAGTCGACTTCCACCAAAGCGATATCCATCATCTCATCGAAAGTCGGGACACCTGATAGAGGCGAGGGTGTCCCAATCTTTCGATGAGATGATAACTATCGATTTGGTGGAGACGACTTTGACGATCCGACTACAAACGTGCACGACGTTGCGCCTTAGCAATCGCTAAACTAATCTCCTGAGGTTACTGACAATGCTGGAAGCACGGTCAGCCTGACCACGAAGGTCTATTCCTGCAAGCAATCGAAGAACGAGCAAGAGTATGATAAAGCAATCTGAATATTGCAAATATATATGAAGTATTGATAATGGTGGGGATCCGGAAGCGGTCTTGGTCTGGTCGTTGGACACAAACAAAGTACACGAAGTTGCAATGGCTAACTTTTAACTAAACAAATCCCAAGGAAAAAGCTACTAGATGGATCTACTTATATAGGAGCAAGGGGTGGCGGCCAAGGAGGTGGGAGGACGTCCAAAGCAGCCTAAAACTAAATCTAGGTCGTACAAGGCCAATGGGCCCAAGTGGAGGTGATGTAACACCTTTGGACTTGTAGTTTGACTCGGATTCTGCTGCAGCATCAGATTGTTTCGTCCACAACTCAACGCTCCGGACGAATTTGAAGGTGATTCCAATTGGGTTGGAAAGTGCACGAAATCTAGTTTCCAACAAAAAAAGAATCACCCAATTCGGAGTCCGTATGAAAAACTTGTGTGCGTTTTGAGTCAGGTATGTCTGTGCAGTCCGAATCTGAATACAGAACGTGAGAGACTTGGACTCTATCTTCTCTTGGGCCAAAAGTGACGTGAGAGAACTTTTTGAACAGCAAATAAACATCTCTTTCTTCCTTATCTTCATATGTGGATTGTACAAATGTCCCATACACCTGCAATTAGACAAAACACAAAAGTGTGTGAAGTATTTTTGTTCTGGATAACATAAATAGATTATTGAATAGTTTGCACTAGAAATCACCTGACAAATATGCATATATGCAATATTTTTGGTCATATCCAAGGTAGTCATGTCCTCATCATCCTCCCCTTCTTGAAAATAAAGCCGTCCTCGGCGTTGCTTAATCTGAAATGTGGCTAACAAAAGAGACAAGGTGTACATGTTGTATATGTATATGTCATCCATTTTTACTTCCCTTGATTTTTGCATATATAACACATGAATAGATGAGTAACTTGCATAGTTCATAAAATCTAAAGCCAAAAAATTAGCACAAGAAGTAGAAGGCATGAAAATATTGCAACTCAGTTTGCACATATAAGTGAAGCTCTTATTCATTTCAAAAGATTGACAATGTTCATCATTAAACCATCCCAACATTGGTGAATAAACCTTACTTGCATCAAATTTACATGCTACAACATGCTTAAATAAGCAAACATGCAATAAGTCATTTAAGACAGAATCATCACCAAGATTAGAGGTCATATCAAAATGATTAAACATTGGTTCTTTTGCATCAATAGTTAATTCAATGGGTGCACTCAAAATTGTTGGTAGTTCAGTTGTTTGATCACATGGCAAAGTCAAATTATCAACGTAGTCCTCTAAAATAGGTGGTGTCATCAAAGTAGTGGGTAGCTCATCAGATGGTGCATTCAAATTGACAAGGCATTCATCATTCTTATGTAGAGATGGAAGATCAGTACCTTTGTCATTACCTCTTATGATCAACTCAGATGATGTAGCCACTCTCGGGGGCGATGTGTCACATGGTGGAGGTGATGTAGTCCTGACAACAACGGATGTGGTTGTCATAGTATGCCTAGTAATTGAAGGAACAATCGTATCAACTCTTGGAATGTGCATCGTGCGCTTGTTCTCCTCGTGGCCAACATGTCGTTTTATTTCCTGTTCAGCTTTGCAAGCAAGATGAAACAAATGGTCCATAGGATAACACTCTTCATGAATTAGTATCTCTTGAATATCACGGTTTAATCCTCCCCAAAATCTATCCATAAAATCATCTTCACTTTCTTCTAAAGAGGAATGCAACAAGGTAGTTTGTAAATCATCATAATATTTTGTTACAGTTTCACTACCTTGTTTTAAGTGTTGCAACTTCTTAATCATGTCACGAGTATAATAAGCAGGGACGAAAGTATGTCGCATGGCAAGTTTCAAATCATCCCAAGTAGTAGGAATATAATCAGGGTGTAACCGACAATATGCACTCCACTAAACCAAAGCATAACCAGTGAAAGAACCAACCGCAACCTTAACCTTTTTATGTTCATTGAAATTATGGGAATTAAATATATTTTTTATGTCGAACTCCCATTCAATATATAAAGCAGGTTTAAAACGGCCATTAAATGGTGGTATAGATACATTAACCTGATCATGTGCATTTGGATGTTTGTGCACCTCTCGTGACGGTTGTGGTATTTGCAAAGGTGGTGGCACGTCTCCCGCGATCGACAAAGCCCATGAATTGACTCTGGATCCTGTCATGATTAGTAGAACAAGAAACAAAACCCAAAAATAATGTTCCTATAACTACTAGGATGTGGTGGTAAAACGCTCACAGTAAAGCAAATATCAATGTCTTACAAGTTCTTACCATGCAGCAGGCGGTGATCGGCAACCAGCGGTGTCAAGTAACTCCGAATATTGAGTAAAGCGATTGCCAGGGGAGCGTACGTATACACGGTGTAGAAATATGTGGAGCTGGGTTGGCTATATATGGTAGCAAAAGATTAGCAATAATCAATTCAAAGATGCAATGTTGAATAAACGCTCAACGACGGTACTGTGCTGATCCTAGGCTAGACCGGACTAGAGACGCGAGCCTAGAACACTAATGAGGTCACGGCGTAGCACAACTAGCATCAATGAAGGATACTAAGTAGCTCTTGACAGCAAGATATAAGTGAAGATCACAACGGCAGTGAAGATAATGATGAAAAACAACTGCCAAGCAGGATATACAACAACTCTCTCTCCAACTTTCCTCTTGAAAAGTTTGAGACAATTTTCTGATAAATTCTTTCAAAGAATGCTACTAACTCAAGCTTTCCAATGCAAAAAGAATCACTCAATTCCGAGTTGATATGAGGAGTCAAAGAATTCTAAAACTGGTCTGAAAAATTGGAACAAGTTGTGTTCACGAACTTCGGAGGGCAAAAAGACCTATTTAGAAGCCTATTTTGAGGTGTCAAATATTGAGCTAGCTTCTGCAACTATTTAGATGCGGCTCATCGCTATCTTCAATTTGAGTACTCACGGAGCTAAAACTGACTTCGTATGAGGAAGATACACCTGTTTTACTGAACAGTGCGCAAAACAGATTCCAATCCGAATTCAGGTACGAGATTGATTCTAGATAGAGCCAATTTTTTTTCTTCTCTCTTTTTTTTCTCACGCCTTTTTTCTTTTTCTTCTCCCCCTTTTTCTTTTTTTTTTCTTTCCTTTTTTCTCTCTTTTTTTTCTTTATCTTCTTTTTCTCCCTCTTTAAAAGATAAACTAGATAAGATGCAGATTCGATCAAGTGAAGATGTGAACGATCTCAACTATTATTATGACAATGAATGGTGGGTAGCACGTGGTGGAAATTGATGGATGGGTGGTGGACAGCGGAAGAGATAATGATGCAGCGGTGGCGTGACTAATGTGAACAGAACTCGAAACTCTAAACGAACTAGACACTAAGACCAGCAACTCGACACGACGATGCAACCGATAATTCAACTATGCAAGCAATGAATAGAAAATTGCAAAGGCTCAGACTGGCTTGGATAAAGGATGAACAGATCTAACTTTTTTGTGGCTTTTTCATGGACTGTAGGTATGAATGACAGATGCGATCTAAACTATGAAAAACTGTAAAATCTCACCGAGCAACCTGAAAACTGATACCACTTGATAGAGGCGAGGGTGTCCCAATCTTTCGATGAGATGATAACTATCGATTTGGTGGAGACGACTTTGACGATCCGACTACAAACGTGCACGATGTTGCGCCTTAGCAATCGCTAAACCAATCTCCTGAGGTTACTGACAATGCTAGAAGCACGGTCAGCCTGACCACGAAGGTCTATTCCTGCAAGCAATCGAAGAACGAGCAAGAGTATGATAAAGCAATCTGAATATTGCAAATATATATGAAGTATTGATAATGGTGGGGATCCGGAAGCGGTCTTGGTCTGGTCGTTGGACACAAACAAAGTACACGAAGTTGCAATGGCTAACTTTTAACTAAACAAATCCCAAGGAAAAAGCTACTAGATGGATCTACTTATATAGGAGCAAGGGGTGGCGGCCAAGGAGGTGGGAGGACGTCCAAAGCAGCCTAAAACTAAATCTAGGTCGTACAAGGCCAATGGGCCCAAGTGGAGGTGATGTAACACCTTTGGACTTGTAGTTTGACTCGGATTCTGCTGCAGCATCAGATTGTTTCGTCCACAACTCAACGCTCCGGACGAATTTGAAGGTGATTCCAATTGGGTTGGAAAGTGCACAAAATCTAGTTTCCAACAAAAAAAGAGTCACCCAATTCGGAGTCCGTATGAAAAACTTGTGTGCGTTTTGAGTCAGGTATGTCTGTGCAGTCCGAATCTGAATCCAGAACGTGAGAGACTTGGACTCTATCTTCTCTTGGGCCAAAAGTGACGTGAGAGAACTTTTTGAACAGCAAATAAACATCTCTTTCTTCCTTATCTTCATATGTGGATTGTACAAATGTCCCATACACCTGCAATTAGACAAAACACAAAAGTGTGTGAAGTATTTTTGTTCTGGATAACATAAATAGATTATTGAATAGTTTGCACTAGAAATCACCTGACAAATATGCATATATGCAATATTTTTGGTCATATCCAAGGTAGTCATGTCCTCATCAACACCTTTGCCTCTATCAAGTGGTATCAGATTTCTAGGTTGCTCGGTGAGATTTTACAGTTTTTCGTAGTTTAGATCGAGTCTGTTCTTCATACCTACAGTCCACGAAAAAGCCACAAAAAAAAATTTAGGGTTAGTTCATCATATCCGAACCAATCTGAGCCTTTGCATAATCTTTTTAGGGTTTTGCTTTGTTGAATTTGCGGTTGCATCGTCGGTCTAGTTGCTGGTCTTAGAGTCTAGTCTTTTAGAGTTTCGAGTTCTGGTCATAAGTTGTCACGCCGCCGCCGCACCATCATCATCGCCCCTGCCATCTACCACCACCGCTCCGAATCCGTATCCATATACCACCACCAATCCGTGTCCATATACCACCACCGATCCATATCCATATACTACCACCGCTACCACCACCGCTGCCATATACCACCACCATATATCTACCACCAATCCGAGTTCCTTGCTTATTAGGTTTGTTTCCGAGATCCATCTAGTTTCCGATTCGTGTTTCCTTGCCGGAGTAGGTTTTCGAGATCCATCTAGATTCCGATTCGTGTTTCCTTGTCGGAGTCGGGTAGCCACGCTCCGTTTAGGCCCAAAATTTTTCGAAAACACATTTTTCGAAAAATTTTCTGGCTATCCTATTTTTAGGTGTTTCTGAGTGTTTTGAGACAGGTGCCATTATAGGAAGTTTTTTTTGACCTGTTTCCAGTTTTTGGGTCCGGGCAGTCGAAAAAAAAAATTGGTCGAAAAAAAAATTCGTGCCCATCCTGTCAGTTTGACCTAGGAAGAGTTTTGAGACACTCGCCATTATAGTGATTTTTCGCAAAAAAAAAAGAGCGCAAAAAAAAGAGCGAAAAAAAAAATTCGGAGTGTGCTTTTCCCTTGTTTACGTGCCGCGCCGTGATTTTGTTGGTGTTCTAGGCTCGCGTCTCTAGCACAGTCTAGCCTAGGACCAGCACAGTACCGTCGTTGAGCGTTTATTCAACTTTGCATCTCTGAATTGATTATTGCTGACCCTTTTTGCTACCATACTATAAGCCTTCCCAGCTCCACATACATCTACGTCGTGTGTTTGACTCTCCCTGGTAATCGCTCTATCCAAGCTTTGAGAGTTTTTGACTACAACGGTTGCCGATCACCGCCTGCTGCTGGGTAAGAACTGGTAAGAATTTGAGATTTGCTTGACGGATTTGTGATACACCACCACCACTTCTTAGTAGTCTGTAGGATCATATTCTTGTGTGTTTCTATTGCTGCTAACCATGCCAGGATCACAAGCCGACGAGATTGACTGGGAG
>NW_025228149.1:157349-158463 GCF_018294505.1 Triticum aestivum | reverse complement strand
GCGACGGCCGAGCGGTCCGGCGAGTTGAGGAGGCCCTCGAGCGGCAGCGAACGGGGCGCGGTCGTCGGGGTCGTCGCCCCGATCCAGATCGGATCGGGAGGGGGACGAGAGAGAGAGATGGGGGCGAGTGGGGAGTGGGATGGGGTTAGGGTTTGACCAGGGGGTCGGGGTGGCCTAGTAGGGTGCTGGGGTGGGCCGGCCTGGCTGGGACATGGCCCAGTTGGGCCGGGGGCTGCTGGTTCTTTTTTTTGTTTGCTTTCCTTTTATCTTTTCATAATTTTCTTTTCTGTTTCTTTTAATAATTAATTTAATTTAGTTTTTGTAAAATTTAATTTCAACATCTAAATTAGTATTTAGGAATACAACACTGCCACATTAATTTGGACAGCTAAATAAAATGGTTTAATATTTTATTATTTGGAAAAGGTATTAATTAAATGTTTTGCTGCTGCTTTAATTACCTAAGTGCATCTAAACACTTTACAAAAATGTGGTTTCTGCATCAATATTATTTATGATTTATTTTCTACAACTTGAACATTTTAGTTCTAAAGTTTGAAAACTTTTGATGTTTGCTTTTAATTCAATTTGAATTTGAATCAGTTTTGAACTAACGCGAGATTATCAACAGTAATCGAGGTGACGTGGTATCATTAGCAAGGGATTACTGTAGTCTAATTATCCGGGCATTACAGTATCATGATTTCATCCACATAGCATGTGCGAGAACGTAGAGAGGGATACGGCAAAAACTGGATGCACTTCGTGTACAAAACGGACAATCTCTTTCGAAGTATCAGGGTTTCATACGGAAACTCGTCTGTTACAAAGGGATTTCATTTTTTTGAACTTATTTGAACTCCATAGTTTTTCTGTGTTCAAAATGAACCATTGAAAGCCACATCATCGATTTACAACCCTTTCTGACTTCATTTGTTATTTTTCGTGCATTTACTGGTTATTTTGAGCTATAAGACCATGAAATTGAAAAGCATTTGAAATGAACTCTGAAAAGGTTCCAAGTTGGCATGGTATCATCATTTCACCCACATACCATGTGCGAGAAAGTAGAGAGGGTTACGGCAAAAACTGGATGCACTTCGTGTACAAAACA
>NW_025228149.1:155233-155877 GCF_018294505.1 Triticum aestivum | reverse complement strand
AAAAGCATTTGAAATGAACTCTGAAAAGGTTCCAAGTTGGCATGGTATCATAATTTCACCCACATAGCATGTGCGAGAAAGTAGAGAGGGTTACGACAAAAACTGGATGTGCTTCGTGTACAAAACGGACAATCTCTTTCGAAGTATCAGCGTTTCATACTGTTACAAAGGGATTTCATTTTCTTGAACTTATTTGAACTCCATAGTTATTATGTTTTCAAAATGCACCATTCAAAGCCACATCATCAATTTACAACTCTTTCTGACTACATTTGTTATTTTTCATGCATTTACTGATTATTTCTAGCTATAAGACTATGAAATTGAAAAGCATTTAAAATGAACTCTGAAAAGGTTCCAAGTTGACATGGTATCATGATTTCATCCACATAGCATGTGCGAGAACGTAGAGAGGGTTACGGCAAAAACTGGATGCACTTCGTGTACAAAACGGACAATCTCTTTCGAAGTATCAGGGTTTCATACGGAAACTCGTCTGTTACAAAGGGATTTCATTTTTTTGAACTTATTTGAACTCCATAGTTTTTCTGTGTTCAAAATGAACCATTGAAAGCCACATCATCAATTTACAACCCTTTCTGACTACATTTGTTATTTTTCATGCATTTACTGATTATTTTGAG
>NW_025228149.1:154080-155223 GCF_018294505.1 Triticum aestivum | reverse complement strand
CTGATTATTTCTAGCTATAAGACTATGAAATTGAAAAGCATTTAAAATGAACTCTGAAAAGGTTCCAAGTTGACATGGTATCATCATTTCATCCACATAGCATGTGCGAGAACGTAGAGAGGGTTATGGCAAAAACTGGATGCACTTCGTGTACAAAACGGACAATCTCTTTCGAAGTATCAGGGTTTCATACGGAAACTCGTCTGTTACAAAGGGATTTCATTTTTTTGAACTGATTTGAACTCCATTGTTTTTCTGTGTTCAAAATGCACCATTCAAAGCCACATCATCAATTTACAACCCTTTCTGACTACATTTGTTATTTTTCATGCATTTACTGATTATTTTGAGCTATTAGACCATGAAATTGAAAAGCATTTGAAATGAACTCTGAAATGGTTCCAAGTTGGCATGGTATCATCATTTCACCCACATAGCATGTGCGAGAAAGTAGAGAGGGTTACGGCAAAAATTGGATGCGCTTCGTGTACAAAACGGACAATCTCTTTCGAAGTATCAGCGTTTCATACTGTTACAAAGGGATTTCATTTTCTTGAACTTATTTGAACTCCATAGTTATGATGTGTTCAAAATGCACCATTCAAAGCCACATCATCAATTTGCAACTCTTTCTGACTACATTTGTTATTTTTCATGCATTTACTGATTATTTCTAGCTATAAGACTATGAAATTGAAAAGCATTTAAAATGAACTTTGAAAAGGTTCCAAGTTGACATGGTATCATCATTTCATCCACATAGCATTTGCGAGAACGTAGAGAGGGTTATGGCAAAAACTGGATGCACTTCGTGTACAAAACGGACAATCTCTTTCGAAGTATCAGGGTTTCATACGGAAACTCGTCTGTTACAAAGGGATTTCATTTTTTTGAACTGATTTGAACTCCATTGTTTTTCTGTGTTCAAAATGCACCATTCAAAGCCACATCATCAATTTACAACCCTTTCTGACTACATTTGTTATTTTTCATGCATTTACTGATTATTTTGAGCTATTAGACCATGAAATTGAAAAGCATTTGAAATGAACTCTGAAATGGTTCCAAGTTGGCATGGTATCATCATTTCACCCACATAGCATGTGCGAGAAAGTAGAGAGGGTTACGGCAAAAATTGGATGC
>NW_025228149.1:147685-150598 GCF_018294505.1 Triticum aestivum | reverse complement strand
GTTATTTTTCATGCATTTACTGATTATTTTGAGCTATGAGACCATGAAATTGAAATGCATTTGAAATGAACTCTGAAAGGTTCCAAGTTGGCATGGTATCATCATTTCACCCACATAGCATGTGCGAGAAAGTAAGAGGGTTACGGCAACAACTGGATGCACTACGTGTACAAAACGGACAATCTCTTTCGAAGTATCAGGGTTTCAGACGGAAACTCGTCTGTTATAAAGGGATTTCATTTTTTGAACTTATTTGAACTCCATAGATTTTCTGTGTTCAAAATGCACCATTCAAAGCCACATCATCAATTTACAACCCTTTCTGAGTTCATTTGTTATTTTTCATGCATTTACTGATTATTTTGAGCTATAAGACAATGAAATTGAAAAGCATTTAAAATGAACTCTGAAAAGGTTCCAAGTTTGCATGGTATCGTCATTTCACCCACATAGCATGTGCGAGAACGTAGAGAGGGTTACTGCAAAAACTAGATGCACTTCGTGTAGAATACGGACAATCTCTTTCGAAGTATCAGGGTTTCATACGGAAACTCGTCTGTTACAAAGGGGTTTCAGTTTTTTGAACTTATTTCAACTCCATTGTTTTTTTGTATTCAAAATGCACCATTCAAAGCCACATCATCGATTTACAACCCTTTCTGACTTCATTTGTTATTTTTCATGCATTTACTGGTTATTTTGAGCTATAAGACCATGAAATTGAAAAGCATTTGAAATGAACTCTGAAAAGGTTCCAAGTTGGCATGGTATAATCATTTCACACACATAGCATGTGCGAGACAGTAGAGAGGGTTACGGCAAAAACTGGATGCACTTCGTGTACAAAACGGACAATCTCTTTCGAAGTATCAGGGTTTCATACGGAAACTCGTCTGTTACAAAGGGATTTCATTTTTTTGAACTTATTTGAACTCCATAGTTTTTCTGTGTTCAAAATGAACCATTCAAATCCACATCATCAATTTACAACCCTTTCTAACTACATTTGTTATTTTTCATGCATTTACTGATTATTTTGAGCTATAAGACCATGAAATTGAAAAGCATTTGAAATGAACTCTGAAAAGGTTCCAAGTTGGCATGGTATCATCATTTCACCCACATAGCATGTGCAAGAAAGTAGAGAGGGTTACGGCAAAAACTGGATGCGCTCCGTGTACAAAACGGACAATCTCTTTCGAAGTATCAGCGTTTCATACTGTTACAAAGGGATTTCATTTTCTTGAACTTATTTGAACTCCATAGTTATTCTGTTTTCAAAATGCGCCATTCAAAGCCACATCATCAATTTACAACCCTTTGTGACTACATTTGTTATTTTACATGCATTTACTGATTATTTCTAGCTATTAGACTATGAAATTGAAAAGCATTTAAAATGAACTCTGAAAAGGTTCCAAGTTGACATGGTATCTGTGGCGCCCCCGATTCAATCGTACACTAATCATGCACGCAAACGTGTACGATCAAGATCAGGGACTCACGGGAAGATATCACAACACAACTCTAAAACATAAATAAGTCATACAAGCATCATAATACAAGCCAGGGGCCTCGAGGGCTCGAATACAAGTGCTCGATCATAGATGAGTCAGCGGAAGCAACAATGTCTGAGTACAGACATAAGTTAAACAAGTTTGCCTTAAGAAGGCTAGCACAAACTGGGATACAGATCGAAAGAGGCGCAGGCCTCCTGCCTGGGATCCTCCTAACTACTCCTGAACGTCGTCAGCGGGCTGCACGTAGTAGTAGGCACCTCCAGTGTAGTAGGGGTCGTCGTCGACGGTGGCGTCTGGCTCCAGGGCTCCAGCATCTGGTTGCGACAACCAGGTAGAAGGGAAAGGGGAAAAAGAGGGAGAAAAGCAACCGTGAGTACTCATCCAAAGTACTCGCAAGCAAGGAACTACACTACATATGCATGGTTATATGTGTAAGAAGGCCATATCGGTGGACTGAACTGCAGAATGCCAGAATAATAGGGGGGATAGCTAGTCCTATCGAAGACTACGCTTCGGGCAGCCTCCGTCTTGCAGCATGTAGAAGAGAGTAGATTGAAGTCCTCCAAGTAGCATCTCCACTATAGAATCTCCAAATAGCAACTCCAAGTAACAACTCCAGTAGCATCTCCAGCAGCATCGCAGTAGCATAATCCTACCCGGCGATCCTCTCCTCGTCGCCCTGTTGAAAAGCGATCACCGGGTTGTCTGTGGAACTTGGAAGGGTGTGTTTTATTAAGTATCCAGTTCTAGTTGTCATAAGGTCAAGGTACAACTCCAAGTCGTCCTGTTACCGAAGATCACGGCTATTCGAATAGATTAACTTCCCTGCAGGGGTGCACCACATAACCCAACACGCTCGATCCCATTTGGCCGGACACACTTTCCTGGGTCATGCCCGGCCTCGGAAGATCAACACGTCACAGCCCCACCTAGGCCTAATAGAGAGGTCAGCACGCCGGTCTAACCCTAAGCGCGCAGGGGTCTGGACCCATCGCCCTGACCACACCTGCACGTTGCGTGGGCGGCCGGAAGCAGACCTAGCCTAGCAGGCGTTCCAGTCCAATCCGGCGCGCGCCGCTCCGTCGCTGACGTCTGAAGTGCTTCGGCTGATACCACGACGTCGGGATACCCATAACTACTCCCACGTAGATGGTTAGTGCGTATAGGCTCATAGCCAACTCAGATCAAATACCAAGATCTCGTTAAGCGTGTTAAGTATCCGCGAACGCCGAACAGGGCCAGGCCCACCTCTCTCCTAGGCGGTCTCAACCTGCCCTGTCACTCCACCACAAAGATCCACACAGAGGGCCGTCGGGACAAAGGTCCTTTCAGCCCCCAATCCGTGAATCACTCGCGGGTACTCTTCGAGCAGACCCGACTTTAGTCACCATCT
>NW_025228149.1:146005-146720 GCF_018294505.1 Triticum aestivum | reverse complement strand
ACATTATCCAGAACAGTGTTTGCTGACGTCATCATGACGTCAGCATGACATCAGCAGTCAACAGAGGTGTTGGCTGGGTCGCTGACGTGTGGGTCCCACTGGTCATTGACTAATTAGGCTAATCAGGGGTTAATTAAGTTAACTAGTAATTAGGTTAATCTAATCAAGATTAATTAATTTAATTAATTACTTACTTAATTAATTAATTTAATTATTATTATTTATCTAATTAATTTTATTATTATTATTATTATTTAATTCTCTCTTTTCTTTTTTTTTATTAAAACATTCTAGGGCCGGGCCCGTTAGTCATAGGGCCATAGGGGCCTAGCGGGGTTGCTTGTTAATGGGCACAGGGCACAGCCCGCCTGGGCGCTGGCGGGACGCCTGACAGGGTGAACCGGGGGATCGGCCTCGGCCACGGCGGGGAGCCGGCGCCGGGCGCCCACCGGGCGGAGGACGGGGAATGGCGACGGCGCACAGGACAGAGGCGACCGGCGAGAGGAGCGGCTTCAGCGGCATCGGCGAGCAGCACCACACCAGGGGCGCGCGGGGTAGGAGTGGCGATGAAATCGGCCGAAGTAGTTTCGGGCTCGGCAGCGCCGAGGCACAGGCGGGCGTTCGGGCGCGACGAGCGAGACGGCGGGGCGCACGGCCCAGGCGTGGCGCGGGGAAGGAGGCAGCGGCCCCGGGGTGGCAGCGGGGCGCTGGGCGC
>NW_025228149.1:140574-143596 GCF_018294505.1 Triticum aestivum | reverse complement strand
ATTTGAACTCCATTGTTTTTCTGTGTTCAAAATGCACCATTCAAAGCCACATCATCAATTTACAACCCTTTCTGACTACATTTGTTATTTTTCATGCATTTACTGATTATTTTGAGCTATTAGACCATGAAATTGAAAAGCATTTGAAATGAACTCTGAAATGGTTCCAAGTTGGCATGGTATCATCACTTCACCCACATAGCATGTGCGAGAAAGTAGAGAGGGTTACGGCAAAAATTGGATGCGCTTCGTGTACAAAACGGACAATCTCTTTCGAAGTATCAGCGTTTCATACTGTTACAAAGGGATTTCATTTTCTTGAGCTTATTTGAACTCCATAGTTATGATGTGTTCAAAATGCACCATTCAAAGCCACATCATCAATTTGCAACTCTTTCTGACTACATTTGTTATTTTTCATGCATTTACTGATTATTTCTAGCTATAAGACTATGAAATTGAAAAGCATTTAAAATGAACTTTGAAAAGGTTCCAAGTTGACATGGTATCATCATTTCATCCACATAGCATTTGCGAGAACGTAGAGAGGGTTATGGCAAAAACTGGATGCACTTCGTGTACAAAACGGACAATCTCTTTCGAAGTATCAGGGTTTCATACGGAAACTCGTCTGTTACAAAGGGATTTCATTTTTTTGAACTTATTTGAACTCCATAGTTTTTCTGTGTTCAAAATGAACCATTGAAAGCCACATCATCGATTTACAACCCTTTCTGACTTCATTTGTTATTTTTCGTGCATTTACTGGTTATTTTGAGCTATAAGACCATGAAATTGAAAAGCATTTGAAATGAACTCTGAAAAGGTTCCAAGTTGGCATGGTATCATCATTTCACCCACATACCATGTGCGAGAAAGTAGAGAGGGTTACGGCAAAAACTGGATGCACTTCGTGTACAAAACATACAATCTCTTTCGAAGTATCAGGGTTTCATACGGAAACTCGTCATTTACAAAGGGATTTCATTTTTTTTGAACTTATTTGAACTCCATCGTTATTCTGTGTTCAAAATGCACCATTCAAAGCCACATCATCAATTTACAACCCTTTCTGACTTCATTTGTTATTTTTCATGCATTTACTGATTATTTTGAGCTATAAGACAATGAAATTGAAAAGCATTTAAAATGAACTCTGAAAAGGTTCCAAGTTTGCATGGTATCATCATTTCACCCACATAGCATGTGCGAGAACGTAGAGAGGGTTACGGCAAAAACTGGATGCACTTCGTGTACAAAACGGACAATCTCTTTCGAAGTATCAGGGTTTCATACGGAAACTCGTCTGTTACAAAGGGATTTCATTTTTTTGAACTAATTTGAACTCCATTGTTTTTCTGTGTTCAAAATGCACCATTCAAAGCCACATCATCAATTTACAACCCTTTCTGACTACATTTGTTATTTTTCATGCATTTACTGATTATTTTGAGCTATTAGACCATGAAATTGAAAAGCATTTGAAATGAACTCTGAAATGGTTCCAAGTTGGCATGGTATCATCACTTCACCCACATAGCATGTGCGAGAAAGTAGGGAGGGTTACGGCAAAAACTGGATGCGCTTCGTGTACAAAACGGACAATCTCTTTCGAAGTATCAGCGTTTCATACTGTTACAAAGGGATTTCATTTTCTTGAACTTATTTGAACTCCATAGTTATGCTGTGTTAAAAATGCACCATTCAAAGCCACATCATCAATTTGCAACTCTTTCTGACTACATTTGTTATTTTTCATGCATTTGCTGATTATTTCTAGCTATAAGACTATGAAATTGAAAAGCATTTAAAATGAACTCTGAAAAGGTTCCAAGTTGACATGGTATCATCATTTCATCCACATAGCATGTGCGAGAACGTAGAGAGGGTTATGGCAAAAACTGGATGCACTTCGTGTACAAAACGGACAATCTCTTTCGAAGTATCAGGGTTTCATACGGAAACTCGTCTGTTACAAAGGGATTTCATTTTTTTGAACTGATTTGAACTCCATTGTTTTTCTGAATTCAAAATGCACCATTCAAAGCCACATCATCAATTTACAACCCTTTCTGACTACATTTGTTATTTTTCATGCATTTACTGATTATTTTGAGCTATAAGACCATGAAATTGAAAAGCATTTGAAATGAACTCTGAAAAGGTTCCAAGTTGGCATGGTATCATCATTTCACCCACATACCATGTGCGAGAAAGTAGAGAGGGTTACGGCAAAAACTGGATGCACTTTGTGTACAAAACAGACAATCTCTTTCGAAGTATCAGGGTTTCATACGGAAACTCGTCATTTACAAAGGGATTTCATTTTTTTTGAACTTATTTGAACTCCATCGTTATTCTGTGTTCAAAATGCACCATTCAAAGCCACATCATCAATTTACAACCCTTTCTGACTTCATTTGTTATTTTTCATGCATTTACTGATTATTTTGAGCTATAAGACAATGAAATTGAAAAGCATTTAAAATGAACTCTGAAAAGGTTCCAAGTTTGCATGGTATCATCATTTCACCCACATAGCATGTGCGAGAACGTAGAGAGGGTTACTGCAAAAACTGGATGCACTTCGTGTACAAAACGAACAATCTCTTTCGAAGTATCAGGGTTTCATACGGAAACTCGTCTGTTACAAAGGGATTTCATTTTTTTGAACAGATTTGAACTCCATTGTTTTTCTGTGTTCAAAATGCACCATTCAAAGCCACATAATCAATTTACAACCCTTTCTGACTACATTTGTTATTTTTCATGCATTTACTGATTATTTTGAGCTATTAGACCATGAAATTGAAAAGCATTTGAAATGAACTCTGAAATGGTTCCAAGTTGGCATGGTATCATCACTTCACCCACATAGCATGTGCGAGAAAGTAGAGAGGGTTACGGCAAAAACTGGATGCGCTTCGTGTACAAAACGGACAATCTCTTTCGAAGTATCAGCGTTTCATACTGTTACAAAGGGATTTCATTTTCTTGAACTTATTTGAACTCCATAGTTATG
>NW_025228149.1:137639-139422 GCF_018294505.1 Triticum aestivum | reverse complement strand
CACGGCTATTCGAATAGATTAACTTCCCTGCAGGGGTGCACCACATAACCCAACACGCTCGATCCCATTTGGCCGGACACACTTTCCTGGGTCATGCCCGGCCTCGGAAGATCAACACGTCACAGCCCCACCTAGGCCTAATAGAGAGGTCAGCACGCCGGTCTAACCCTAAGCGCGCAGGGGTCTGGACCCATCGCCCTGACCACACCTGCACGTTGCGTGGGCGGCCGGAAGCAGACCTAGCCTAGCAGGCGTTCCAGTCCAATCCGGCGCGCGCCGCTCCGTCGCTGACGTCTGAAGTGCTTCGGCTGATACCACGACGTCGGGATACCCATAACTACTCCCACGTAGATGGTTAGTGCGTATAGGCTCATAGCCAACTCAGATCAAATACCAAGATCTCGTTAAGCGTGTTAAGTATCCGCGAACGCCGAACAGGGCCAGGCCCACCTCTCTCCTAGGCGGTCTCAACCTGCCCTGTCACTCCACCACAAAGATCCACACAGAGGGCCGTCGGGACAAAGGTCCTTTCAGCCCCCAATCCGTGAATCACTCGCGGGTACTCTTCGAGCAGACCCGACTTTAGTCACCATCTGTATAGTATGTATGTATGTATAATATATACCCGTGATCACCTCCCGAGTGATCACGGCCCAATAGTATAGCAAGGCAGACCGACAAGAATGTAGGGCCAATGATGATAAACTAGCATCCTATACTAAGCATTTAGGATTGCAGGTAAGGTATCAACAGGTGTAGCAACAATGTCAGGCTATGCATCAGAATAGGATCAACGGAAAGTAGTAACAGGCTACACTACTCTAATGCAAGCAGTATAGAAGAGAATAGGTGATATCTGGTGATCAAGGGGGGGCTTGCCTGGTTGCTCTGGCAAGAAGGAGGGGTCGTCAACTCCGTAGACGAACTGGGCAGCAGCAGCGTCGGCCTCGTAGTCTACCGGAGAGAAGAGGGGGAAGAAACAATGAATACAATGCAAACAAATGCATATCGATGCATGACATGACAAGTAACGATGCTAGGTGTGCCCAATCGCGGTAGTAGGTGATACCGACGAAGGGGGGAAACATCCGGGAAAGTATTCCCGGTGTTTCGCGTTTTCGGACAGATGAACCGGAGAGGGAAAGTTGCGTGTTTGGTATGTTAGAGGTGTGTGGTGGACGAACGGGCTGCGTATCCGGGTTCGCCTCGTCGTTCTGAGCAACTTTCATGTAGAAAGTATTCCCATCTGAGCTACGGTTTATTTTATATTAAATTTAAAAGATTTAAAACATTTTTAGGATTAATTTAAATATTTTAAATCGACATTATCCAGAACAGTGTTTGCTGACGTCATCATGACGTCAGCATGACATCAGCAGTCAACAGAGGTGTTGGCTGGGTCGCTGACGTGTGGGTCCCACTGGTCATTGACTAATTAGGCTAATCAGGGGTTAATTAAGTTAACTAGTAATTAGGTTAATCTAATCAAGATTAATTAATTTAATTAATTACTTACTTAATTAATTAATTTAATTATTATTATTTATCTAATTAATTTTATTATTATTATTATTATTTAATTCTCTCTTTTCTTTTTTTTTATTAAAACATTCTAGGGCCGGGCCCGTTAGTCATAGGGCCATAGGGGCCTAGCGGGGTTGCTTGTTAATGGGCACAGGGCACAGCCCGCCTGGGCGCTGGCGGGACGCCTGACAGGGTGAACCGGGGGATCGGCCTCGGCCACGGCGGGGAGCCGGCGCCGGGCGCCCACCGGGCGGAGGAC
>NW_025228149.1:133366-134012 GCF_018294505.1 Triticum aestivum | reverse complement strand
TGCGAGAACGTAGAGAGGGTTATGGCAAAAACTGGATGCACTTCGTGTACAAAACGGACAATCTCTTTCGAAGTATCAGGGTTTCATACGGAAACTCGTCTGTTACAAAGGGATTTCATTTTTTTGAACTGATTTGAACTCCATTGTTTTTCTGTGTTCAAAATGCACCATTCAAAGCCACATCATCAATTTACAACCCTTTCTGACTACATTTGTTATTTTTCATGCATTTACTGATTATTTTGAGCTATTAGACCATGAAATTGAAAAGCATTTGAAATGAACTCTGAAATGGTTCCAAGTTGGCATGGTATCATCATTTCACCCACATAGCATGTGCGAGAAAGTAGAGAGGGTTACGGCAAAAATTGGATGCACTACGTGTACAAAACGGACAATCTCTTTCGAAGTATCAGGGTTTCATACAGAAACTCGTCTGTTATAAAGGGATTTCATTTTTTGAACTTATTTGAACTCCATAGATTTTCTGTGTTCAAAATGCACCATTCAAAGCCACATCATCAATTTACAACCCTTTCTGACTTCATTTGTTATTTTTCATGCATTTACTGGTTATTTTGAGCTATAAGACAATGAAATTGAAAAGCATTTAAAATGAACTCTAAAAAGGTTCCAAGTTTGCATG
>NW_025228149.1:130786-132985 GCF_018294505.1 Triticum aestivum | reverse complement strand
AGAGGGTTACGGCAAAAACTGGATGCACTACGTGTACAAAACGGACAATCTCTTTCGAAGTATCAGGGTTTCATACAGAAACTCGTCTGTTATAAAGGGATTTCATTTTTTGAACTTATTTGAACTCCATAGATTTTCTGTGTTCAAAATGCACCATTCAAAGCCACATCATCAATTTACAACCCTTTCTGACTTCATTTGTTATTTTTCATGCATTTATTGATTATTTTGAGCTATAAGACAATGAAATTGAAAAGCATTTAAAATGAACTCTGAAAAGGTTCCAAGTTTGCATGGTATCATCATTTCACCCACATAGAATGTGCGAGAACGTAGAGAGGGTTACGGCAAAAACTAGATGCACTTCGTGTACAAAACGGACAAGCTCTTTCGAAGTATCAGGGCTTCATACGGAAACTCGTCTGTTACAAAGGGATTTTATTTTTTTGAACTTATTTGAACTCCATTGTATTTCTGTGTTCAAAATGCATCATTCAAAGCCACATCATCGATTTACAACCCTTTCTGACTTCATTTGTTATTTTTCGTGCATTTACTGGTTATTTTGAGCTATAAGACCGTGAAATTGAAAAGCATTTGAAATGAACTCTTAAAAGGTTCCAAGTTGGCATGGTATCATCATTTCACCCACATACCATGTGCGAGAAAGTAGAGAGGGTTACGGCAAAAACTGGATGCACTTCGTGTACAAAACAGACAATCTCTTTCGAAGTATCAGGGTTTCATACGGAAACTCGTCATTTACAAAGGGATTTCATTTTTTTTTGAACTTATTTGAACTCCATCGTTATTCTGTGTTCAAAATGCACCATTCAAAGCCACATCATCAATTTACAACCCTTTCTGACTTCATTTGTTATTTTTCATGCATTTACTGATTATGTTGAGCTATAAGACAATGAAATTGAAAAGCATTTAAAATGAACTCTGAAAAGGTTCCAAGTTTTCATGGTATCATCATTTCACCCACATAGCATGTGCGAGAACGTAGAGAGGGTTACGGCAAAAACTAGATGCACTTCGTGTACAAAACGGACAATCTCTTTCGAAGTATCAGGGTTTCATACGGAAACTCGTATGTTACAAAGGGATTTCATTTTTTTGAACTGATTTGAAATCAATTGTTTTTCTGTGTTCAAAATGCACCATTCAAAGCCACATCATCAATTTACAACCCTTTCTGACTACATTTGTTATTTTTCATGCATTTACTGATTATTTTGAGCTATTAGACCATGAAATTGAAAAACATTTGAAATGAACTCTGAAAAGGTTCCAAGTTGGCATGGTATCATCATTTCACCCATATAGCATGTGCGAGAAAGTAGAGAGGGTTACGGCAAAAACTGGATGCGCTTCATGTACAAAACGGACAATCTCTTTCGAAGTATCAGCGTTTCATACTGTTACAAAGGGATTTCATTTTCTTGAACTTATTTGAACTCCATAGTTATTCTATTTTCAAAATGCACCATTCAAGGCCACATCATCAATTTACAACTCTTTCTGACTACATTTGTTATTTTTCATGCATTTACTGATTATTTCTAGCTATAAGACTATGAAATTGAAAAGCATTTAAAATAAACTCTGAAAAGGTTCCAAGTTGACAGGGTATCATGATTTCATCCACATAGCATGTGCGAGAACGTAGAGATGGTTACGGCAAAAACTGGATGCGCTTCGTGTACAAAACGGACAATCTCTTTCGAAGTATCTGGGTTTCATACGGAAACTCGTCTGTTACAAAGGGATTTCATTTTTTGAACTTATTTGAACTCCATAGATTTTCTGTGTTCAAAATGCACCATTCAAAGCCACATCATCAATTTACAACCCTTTCTGACTTCATCTGTTATTTTCATGCATTTACTGATTATTTTGAGCTATAAGACAATGACATTGAAAAGCATTTAGAATGAACTCTGAAAAGGTTCCATGTTTGCATGGTATCATCATTTCACCCACATATCATGTGCGAGAACGTAGAGAGGGTTACGGCAAAAACTAGATGCACTTCATGTACAAAACGGACAATCTCTTTCGAAGTATCAGGGTTTCATACGGAAACTCGTCTGTTACAAAGGGATTTCATTTTTTTTGAACTTATTTGAACTCCATTGTTTTTCTGTGTTCAAAATGCACCATTCAAAGCCACATCATCGATTCACAACCCTT
>NW_025228149.1:127178-130375 GCF_018294505.1 Triticum aestivum | reverse complement strand
AGTAGAGAGGGTTACGGCAAAAACTGGATGCACTTCGTGTACAAAACGGACAATCTCTTTCGAAGTATCAGGGTTTCATACGGAAACTCGTCTGTTACAAAGGGATTTCATTTTTTTGAACTTATTTGAACTCCATAGTTTTTCTGTGTTCAAAATGAACCATTCAAAGCCACATCATCAATTTACAACCCTTTCTGACTACATTTGTTATTTTTCATGCATTTACTGATTATTTTGAGCTATAAGACCATGAAATTGAAAAGCATTTGAAATGAACTCTTAAAAGTTTCCAAGTTGGCATGGTATCATCATTTCACCCACATAGCATGTGCAAGAAAGTAGAGAGGGTTACGGCAAAAACTGGATGCGCTTCGTGTACAAAACGGACAATCTCTTTCGAAGTATCAGGGTTTCATACGGAAACTCATCTGTTACAAAGGGATTTCATTTTCTTGAACTTATTTGAACTCCATAGATATTCTGTGTTCAAAATGCACCATTCAAAGCCACATCATCAATTTACAACTCTTTCTGACTACATTTGTTATCTTTCATGCATTTACTGATTATTTCTAGCTATAAGACTATGAAATTGAAAAGCATTTAAAATGAACTCTGAAAAGGTTCCAAGTTGACATGGTATCATCATTTCATCCACATAGCATGTGCGAGAATGTAGAGAGGGTTACGGCAAAAACTGGATGCACTTCGTGTACAAAACGGACAATCTCTTTCGAAGTATCAGGGTTTCATACGGAAACTCGTCTGTTACAAAGGGATTTCATTTTTTTGAACTTATTTGAACTCCATAGTTTTTCTGTGTTCAAAATGAACCATTGAAAGCCACATCATCAATTTACAACCCTTTCTGACTACATTTGTTATTTTTCATGCATTTACTGATTATTTTGAGCTATGAGACCATGAAATTGAAATGCATTTGAAATGAACTCTGAAAGGTTCCAAGTTGGCATGGTATCATCATTTCACCCACATAGCATGTGCGAGAAAGTAAGAGGGTTACGGCAACAACTGGATGCACTACGTGTACAAAACGGACAATCTCTTTCGGAGTATCAGGGTTTCAGACGGAAACTCGTCTGTTATAAAGGGATTTCATTTTTTGAACTTATTTGAACTCCATAGATTTTCTGTGTTCAAAATGCACCATTCAAAGCCACATCATCAATTTACAACCCTTTCTGAGTTCATTTGTTATTTTTCATGCATTTACTGATTATTTTGAGCTATAAGACAATGAAATTGAAAAGCATTTAAAATGAACTCTGAAAAGGTTCCAAGTTTGAATGGTATCGTCATTTCACCCACATAGCATGTGCGAGAACGTAGAGAGGGTTACTGCAAAAACTAGATGCACTTCGTGTAGAATACGGACAATCTCTTTCGAAGTATCAGGGTTTCATACGGAAACTCGTCTGTTACAAAGGGGTTTCAGTTTTTTGAACTTATTTCAACTCCATTGTTTTTCTGTATTCAAAATGCACCATTCAAAGCCACATCATCGATTTACAACCCTTTCTGACTTCATTTGTTATTTTTCATGCATTTACTGGTTATTTTGAGCTATAAGACCATGAAATTGAAAAGCATTTGAAATGAACTCTGAAAAGGTTCCAAGTTGGCATGGTATAATCATTTCACACACATAGCATGTGCGAGATAGTAGAGAGGGTTACGGCAAAAACTGGATGCACTTCGTGTACAAAACGGACAATCTCTTTCGAAGTATCAGGGTTTCATACGGAAACTCGTCTGTTACAAAGGGATTTCATTTTTTTGAACTTATTTGAACTCCATAGTTTTTCTGTGTTCAAAATGAACCATTCAAATCCACATCATCAATTTACAACCCTTTCTGACTACATTTGTTATTTTTCATGCATTTACTGATTATTTTGAGCTATAAGGCCATGAAATTGAAAAGCATTTGAAATGAACTCTGAAAAGGTTCCAAGTTGGCATGGTATCATCATTTCACCCACATAGCATGTGCAAGAAAGTAGAGAGGGTTACGGCAAAAACTGGATGCGCTCCGTGTACAAAACGGACAATCTCTTTCGAAGTATCAGTGTTTCATACTGTTACAAAGGGATTTCATTTTCTTGAACTTATTTGAACTCCATAGTTATTCTGTTTTCAAAATGCGCCATTCAAAGCCACATCATCAATTTACAACCCTTTGTGACTACATTTGTTATTTTTCATGCATTTACTGATTATTTCTAGCTATTAGACTATGAAATTGAAAAGCATTTAAAATGAACTCTGAAAAGGTTCCAAGTTGACATGGTATCTGTGGCGCCCCCGATTCAATCGTACACTAATCATGCACGCAAACGTGTACGATCAAGATCAGGGACTCACGGGAAGATATCACAACACAACTCTAAAACATAAATAAGTCATACAAGCATCATAATACAAGCCAGGGGCCTCGAGGGCTCGAATACAAGTGCTCGATCATAGATGAGTCAGCGGAAGCAACAATGTCTGAGTACAAACATAAGTTAAACAAGTTTGCCTTAAGAAGGCTAGCACAAACTGGGATACAGATCGAAAGAGGCGCAGGCCTCCTGCCTGGGATCCTCCTAACTACTCCTGAACGTCGTCAGCGGGCTGCACGTACTAGTAGGCACCTCCAGTGTAGTAGGGGTCGTCGTCGACGGTGGCGTCTGGCTCCAGGGCTCCAGCATCTGGTTGCGACAACCAGGTAGAAGGGAAAGGGGAAAAAGAGGGAGAAAAGCAACCGTGAGTACTCATCCAAAGTACTCGCAAGCAAGGAACTACACTACATATGCATGGTTATATGTGTAAGAAGGCCATATCGGTGGACTGAACTGCAGAATGCCAGAATAATAGGGGGGATAGCTAGTCCTATCGAAGACTACGCTTCGGGCAGCCTCCGTCTTGCAGCATGTAGAAGAGAGTAGATTGAAGTCCTCCAAGTAGCATCTCCACTATAGAATCTCCAAATAGCAACTCCAAGTAACAACTCCAGTAGCATCTCCAGCAGCATCGCAGTAGCATAATCCTACCCGGCGATCCTCTCCTCGTCGCCCTGTTGAAAAGCGATCACCGGGTTGTCTGTGGAACTTGGAAGGGTGTGTTTTATTAAGTATCCAGTTCTAGTTGTCATAAGGTCAAGGTACAACTCCAAGTCGTCCTGTTACCGAAGA
>NW_025228149.1:126353-127129 GCF_018294505.1 Triticum aestivum | reverse complement strand
GGGTTTCATACGGAAACTCGTCTGTTACAAAGGGATTTCATTTTTTGAACTTATTTGAACTCCATAGATTTTCTGTGTTCAAAATGCACCATTCAAAGCCACATCATCAATTTACAACCCTTTCTGACTTCATCTGTTATTTTCATGCATTTACTGATTATTTTGAGCTATAAGACAATGACATTGAAAAGCATTTAGAATGAACTCTGAAAAGGTTCCATGTTTGCATGGTATCATCATTTCACCCACATATCATGTGCGAGAACGTAGAGAGGGTTACGGCAAAAACTAGATGCACTTCATGTACAAAACGGACAATCTCTTTCGAAGTATCAGGGTTTCATACGGAAACTCGTCTGTTACAAAGGGATTTCATTTTTTTTGAACTTATTTGAACTCCATTGTTTTTCTGTGTTCAAAATGCACCATTCAAAGCCACATCATCGATTCACAACCCTTTCTGACTTTATTTGTTATTTTTCGTCCATTTACTGGTTATTTTGAGCTATAAGACCATGAAATTGAAAAGCATTTGAAATGAACTCTGAAAAGGTTCCAAGTTGGTATGGTATCATCATTCCACCCACATAGCATGTGCGAAGTAGAGAGGGTTACGGCAAAAGCTGGATGCACTTCGTGTACAAAACGGACAATCTCTTTCGAAGTATCAGGGTTTCATACGGAAACTCGTCTGTTACAAAGGGATTTCATTTTTTTGAACTTATTTGAACTCCATAGTTTTTCTGTGTTCAAAATGAACCATTCAAAGCCACATC
>NW_025228149.1:116712-117405 GCF_018294505.1 Triticum aestivum | reverse complement strand
TTTACTGATTATTTCTAGCTATAAGACTATGAAATTGAAAAGCATTTAAAACGAACTCTGAAAAGGTTCCAAGTTGACATGGTATCATGATTTCATCCACATAGCATGTGCGAGAATGTAGAGAGGGTTACGGCAAAAACTGGATGCACTTCGTGTACAAAACGGACAATCTCTTTCGAAGTATCAGCGTTTCATACTATTACAAAGGGATTTCATTTTCTTGAACTTATTTGAACTCCATTGTTATTCTGTTTTCAAAATGTGCCATTCAAAGCCACATCATCAATTTACAACTCTTTCTGACTACATTTGTTATTTTTCATGCATTTACTGATTATTTCTAGCTGTAAGACTATGAAATTGAAAAGCATTTAAAATGAACTCTGAAAAGGTTCCAAGTTGACATGGTATCATGATTTCATCCACATAGCATGTGCGAGAATGTAGAGAGGGTTACGGCAAAAACTGGATGCACTTCGTGTACAAAACGGACAATCTCTTTCGAAGTATCAGGGTTTCATACGGAAACTCGTCTGTTATAAAGGGATTTCATTTTTTTGAACTTATTTGAACTCCATAGTTTTTCTGTGTTCAAAATGAACCATTGAAAGCCACATCCTCAATTTACAACCCTTTCTGACTACATTTGTTATTTTTCATGCATTTAGTGATTATTTTGAGCTATAAGACCAT
>NW_025228149.1:115628-116702 GCF_018294505.1 Triticum aestivum | reverse complement strand
TGTTACAAAGGGATTTCATTTTTTTTGAACTTATTTGAACTCCCTTGTTTTTCTGTGTTGAAAATGCACCATTCAAAGCCACATCATCAATTTACAACCCTTTCTGACTTCATTTGTTATTTTTCATGCATTTACTGATTATTTTGAGCTATAAGACCATGAAATTGAAAAGCATTTGAAATGAACTCTGAAAAGGTTCCAAGTTTGCATGGTATCATCATTTCACCCACATAGCATGTCCGAGAAAGTAGAGAGGGTTACGGCAAAAACTGGATGCACTTCGTGTACAAAATGGACAATCTCTTTTGAAGTATCAGAGTTTCATACGGAAACTCGTCTGTTACACTTATTTGAACTCCATTGTTTTTCTATGTTCAAAATGCACCATTCAAAGCCAAATAATGAATTTACAACCCTTTCTGACTTCATTTGTTATTTTTCATGCATTTACTGATTATTTTGAGCTATAAGACCATGAAATTGAAAAGCATTTGAAATGAACTCTGAAAAGGTTCCAAGTTGGCATGGTATCATCACTTCACCCACATAGCATGTGCGGGAAAGTAGATAGGGTTACGGAAAAAACTAGATGCACTTCGTGTACAAAACGGACAATTTCTTTCGAAGTATCAAGGTTTCGTATGGAAACTTGTCTGTTACAAAGGGATTTCATTTTTTTGAACTTTTTTGAAGTCCCTTGTTTTTCTGTGTTCAAAATGCACCATTCAAAGCCACATCATCAATTTACAACCCTTTCTGACCACATTTGTTATATTCCATGCATTTACTGATTATTTTGAGCTATAAGACTATGAAGTTGAAAAGCATTTGAAATGAACTCTGAAAAGGTTCCAAGTTGGCATGGTATCATCATTTCACCCATATAGAATGTGCGAGAAAGTAGAGAGGGTTACGGCAAAAACTGTATGCACTTCGTGTACAAAACGGACAATCTCTTTCGAAGTATCAGAGTTTCATATGGAAACTCGTCTGTTACACTTATTTGAACTCCATTGTTTTTCTGTGTTCAAAATGCACCATTCAAAGCCAAATCACCAATTTACAATACTTTCT
>NW_025228149.1:114454-115618 GCF_018294505.1 Triticum aestivum | reverse complement strand
GGTTTCATACGGAAACTCGTCTGTTACAAAGGGATTTCATTTTCTTGAACTTATTTGAACTCCATAGTTATTCTGTGTTCAAAATGCACCATTCAAAGCCACATCATCAATTTACAACTCTTTCTGACTACATTTGTTATTTTTCATGCATTTACTGATTATTTCTAGCTATAAGACTATGAAATTGAAAAGCATTTAAAATGAACTCTGAAAAGGTTCCAAGTTGACATGGTATCATCATTTCATCCACATAGCATGTGCGAGAACGTAGAGAGGGTTACGATAAAACTGGATGCACTTCGTGTACAAAACGGACAATCTCTTTCGAAGTATCAGGGTTTCATACGGAAACTCGTCTGTTACAAAGGGATTTCAGTTTTTTGAACTTATTTGAACTCCATAGTTTTTCTGTGTTCAAAATGAACCATTGAAAGCCACATCATCAATTTACAACCCTTTCTGACTACATTTGTTATTTTTCATGCATTTACTGATTATTTTGAGCTATGGGACCATAAAATTGATATGCATTTGAAATGAACTCTGAAAGGTTCCAAGTTGGCATGGTATCATCATTTCACCCACGTAGCATGTGCGAGAAAGAAAGAGGGTTATGGCAAAAACTGGATGCACTACGTGTACAAAACAGACAATCTCTTTCGAAGTATCAGGGTTCCATACGGAAACTCGTCTGTTATAAAGGGATTTCATTTTTTGAACTTATTACAACTCCATAGATTTTCTATGTTCAAAATGCACCATTCAAAGTCACATCATCAATTTACAACCCTTTCTGACTTCATTTGTTATTTTTCATGCATTTACTGATTATTTTGAGCTATAAGACAATGAAATTGAAAAGCATTTAAAATGAACTCTGAAAAGGTTCCAAGTTTGCATGGTATCATCATTTCACCCACATAGCATGTGCGAGAACGTAGAGAGGGTTACTGCAAAAACTGGATGCACTTCGTATACAAAACGGACAATCTCTTTCGAAGTATAAGGGTTTCATACGGAAACTCGTCTGTTACAAAGGGGTTTCATTTTTTTGAACTTATTTGAACTCCATTGTTTTTCTGTATTCAAAATGCACCATTCAAAGCCACATCATCGATTTACAACCCTTTCTGACTTCATTTGTTATTTTTCGTCTATTTACTG
>NW_025228149.1:112660-114444 GCF_018294505.1 Triticum aestivum | reverse complement strand
CACGGCTATTCGAATAGATTAACTTCCCTGCAGGGGTGCACCACATAACCCAACACGCTCGATCCCATTTGGCCGGACACACTTTCCTGGGTCATGCCCGGCCTCGGAAGATCAACACGTCACAGCCCCACCTAGGCCTAATAGAGAGGTCAGCACGCCGGTCTAACCCTAAGCGCGCAGGGGTCTGGACCCATCGCCCTGACCACACCTGCACGTTGCGTGGGCGGCCGGAAGCAGACCTAGCCTAGCAGGCGTTCCAGTCCAATCCGGCGCGCGCCGCTCCGTCGCTGACGTCTGAAGTGCTTCGGCTGATACCACGACGTCGGGATACCCATAACTACTCCCACGTAGATGGTTAGTGCGTATAGGCTCATAGCCAACTCAGATCAAATACCAAGATCTCGTTAAGCGTGTTAAGTATCCGCGAACGCCGAACAGGGCCAGGCCCACCTCTCTCCTAGGCGGTCTCAACCTGCCCTGTCACTCCACCACAAAGATCCACACAGAGGGCCGTCGGGACAAAGGTCCTTTCAGCCCCCAATCCGTGAATCACTCGCGGGTACTCTTCGAGCAGACCCGACTTTAGTCACCATCTATATAGTATGTATGTATGTATAGTATATACCCGTGATCACCTCCCGAGTGATCACGGCCCAATAGTATAGCAAGGCAGACCGACAAGAATGTAGGGCCAATGATGATAAACTAGCATCCTATACTAAGCATTTAGGATTGCAGGTAAGGTATCAACAGGTGTAGCAACAATGTCAGGCTATGCATCAGAATAGGATCAACGGAAAGTAGTAACAGGCTACACTACTCTAATGCAAGCAGTATAGAAGAGAATAGGCGATATCTGGTGATCAAGGGGGGGCTTGCCTGGTTGCTCTGGCAAGAAGGAGGGGTCGTCAACTCCGTAGACGAACTGGGCAGCAGCAGCGTCGGCCTCGTAGTCTACCGGAGAGAAGAGGGGGAAGAAACAATGAATACAATGCAAACAAATGCATATCGATGCATGACATGACAAGTAACGATGCTAGGTGTGCCCAATCGCGGTAGTAGGTGATACCGACGAAGGGGGGAAACATCCGGGAAAGTATTCCCGGTGTTTCGCGTTTTCGGACAGATGAACCGGAGGGGGAAAGTTGCGGGTTTGGTATGTTAGAGGTGTGTGGTGGACGAACGGGCTGCGTATCCGGGTTCGCCTCGTCGTTCTGAGCAACTTTCATGTAGAAAGTATTCCCATCTGAGCTACGGTTTATTTTATATTAAATTTAAAAGATTTAAAACATTTTTAGGATTAATTTAAATATTTTAAATCAACATTATCCAGAACAGTGTTTGCTGACGTCATCATGACGTCAGCATGACATCAGCAGTCAACAGAGGTGTTGGCTGGGTCGCTGACGTGTGGGTCCCACTGGTCATTGACTAATTAGGCTAATCAGGGGTTAATTAAGTTAACTAGTAATTAGGTTAATCTAATCAAGATTAATTAATTTAATTAATTACTTACTTAATTAATTAATTTAATTATTATTATTTATCTAATTAATTTTATTATTATTATTATTATTTAATTCTCTCTTTTCTTTTTTTTTTATTAAAACATTCTAGGGCCGGGCCCGTTAGTCATAGGGCCATAGGGGCCTAGCGGGGTTGCTTGTTAATGGGCACAGGGCACAGCCCGCCTGGGCGCTGGCGGGACGCCTGACAGGGTGAACCGGGGGATCGGCCTCGGCCACGGCGGGGAGCCGGCGCCGGGCGCCCACCGGGCGGAGGAC
>NW_025228149.1:110271-111166 GCF_018294505.1 Triticum aestivum | reverse complement strand
AAAAGGTTCCAAGTTGACATGGTATCATCATTTCATCCACATAGCATGTGCGAGAATGTAGAGAAGGTTACGGCAAAAACTGGATGCCCTTCGTGTACAAAACGGACAATCTCTTTCGAAGTATCAGTGTTTCATACAGAAACTCGTCTGTTACAAAGGGATTTCATTTTTTTGAACTTATTTGAACTCCATAGTTTTTCTGTGTTCAAAATGAACCATTGAAAGCCACATCATCAATTTACAACCCTTTCTGACTACATTTGTTATTTTTCATGCATTTACTGATTATTTTGAGCTATGAGACCATGAAATTGAAATGCATTTGAAATGAACTCTGAAAGGTTCCAAGTTGGCATGGTATCATAATTTCACCCACATAGCATGTGCGAGAAAGTAAGAGGGTTACGGCAAAAACTGGATGCACTACGTGTACAAAACGGACAGTCTCTTTCGAAGTATCAGGGTTTCATACGGAAACTCGTCTGTTATAAAGGGATTTCATTTTTTGAACTTATTTGAACTCCATAGATTTTCTGTGTTCAAAATGCACCATTCAAAGCCACATCATCAATTTACAACCCTTTCTGAGTTCATTTGTTATTTTTCATGCATTTACTGATTATTTTGAGCTATAAGACAATGAAATTGAAAACCATTTAAAATGAACTCTGAAAAGGTTCCAAGTTTGCATGGTATCATCATTTCACCCACATAGCATGTGCGAGAACGTAGAGAGGGTTACTGCAAAAACTGGATGCACTTCGTGTACAAAACGAACAATCTCTTTCGAAGTATCAGGGTTTCATACGGAAACTCGTCTGTTACAAAGGGGTTTCATTTTTTTGAACTTATTTCAACTCCATTGTTTTTCTGTATTCAAAATGCACCATTCAAA
>NW_025228149.1:108487-110261 GCF_018294505.1 Triticum aestivum | reverse complement strand
AGGGGATGCAGGATGGCGGGGAAGGGCTCCGGCGACGGCCGAGCGGTCCGGCGAGTTGAGGAGGCCCTCGAGCGGCAGCGAACGGGGCGCGGTCGTCGGGGTCGTCGCCCCGATCCAGATCGGATCGGGAGGGGGACGAGAGAGAGAGATGGGGGCGAGTGGGGAGTGGGATGGGGTTAGGGTTTGACCAGGGGGTCGGGGTGGCCTAGTAGGGCGCTGGGGTGGGCCGGCCTGGCTGGGACATGGCCCAGTTGGGCCGGGGGCTGCTGGTTCTTTTTTTTGTTTGCTTTCCTTTTATCTTTTCATAATTTTCTTTTCTGTTTCTTTTAATAATTAATTTAATTTAGTTTTTTTAAAATTTAATTTCAACATCTAAATTAGTATTTAGGAATACAACACTGCCACATTAATTTGGACAGCTAAATAAAATGGTTTAATATTTTATTATTTGGAAAAGGTATTAATTAAATGTTTTGCTGCTGCTTTAATTACCTAAGTGCATCTAAACACTTTACAAATATGTGGTTTCTGCATCAATATTATTTATGATTTATTTTCTACAACTTGAACATTTTAGTTCTAAAGTTTGAAAACTTTTGATGTTTGCTTTTAATTCAATTTGAATTTGAATCAGTTTTGAACTAACGCGAGATTATCAACAGTAATCGAGGTGACGTGGTATCATTAGCAAGGGATTACTGTAGTCTAATTATCCGGGCGTTACAGTATCATGATTTCATCCACATAGCATGTGCGAGAACGTAGAGAGGGTTACGGCAAAAACTGGATGCACTTCGTGTACAAAACGGACAATCTCTTTCGAAGTATCAGCGTTTCATACTGTTACAAAGGGATTTCATTTTCTTGAACTTATTTGAACTCCATTGTTATTCTGTTTTCAAAATGCGCCATTCAAAGCCACATCATCAATTTACAACTCTTTCTGACTACATTTGTTATTTTTCATGCATTTACTGATTATTTCTAGCTATAAGACTAAGAAATTGAAAAGCATTTAAAATGAACTCTGAAAAGGTTCCAAGTTGACATGGTATCATGATTTCATCCACATAGCATGTGCGAGAACGTAGAGAGGGTTACGGCAAAACTGGATGCACTTCGTGTACAAAACGGACAATCTCTTTCGAAAAATCAGGGTTTCATACGGAAACTCGTCTGTTACAAAGGGATTTCATTTTTTTGAACTTATTTGAACTCCATAGTTTTTCTGTGTTCAAAATGAACCATTGAAAGCCACATCATCAATTTACAACCCTTTCTGACTACATTTGTTATTTTTCATGCATTTAGTGATTATTTTGAGCTATAAGACCATCAAATTGAAAAGCATTTGAAATGAACTCTGAAAAGGTTCCAAGTTGGCATGGTATCATCATTTCACCCACATAGCATGTGCGAGAAAGTAGAGAGGGTTACGGCAAAAACTGGATGCGCTTCGTGTACAAAACGGACAATCTCTTTCGAAGTATCAGGGTTTCATACGGAAACTCGTCTGTTACAAAGGGATTTCATTTTCTTGAACTTATTTGAACTCCATAGTTATTCTGTGTTCAAAATGCACCATTCAAAGCCACATCATCAATTTACAACTCTTTCTGACTACATTTGTTATTTTTCATGCATTTACTGATTATTTCTAGCTATAAGACTATGAAATTGAAAAGCATTTAAAATGAACTCTGAAAAGGTTCCAAGTTGACATGGTATCATCATTTCATCCACATAGCATGTGCGAGAATGTAGAGAGGGTTAC
>NW_025228149.1:106049-106872 GCF_018294505.1 Triticum aestivum | reverse complement strand
AACTTATTTGAACTCCATTGTTTTTCTGTATTCAAAATGCACCATTCAAAGCCACATCATCGATTTACAACCCTTTCTGACTTCATTTGTTATTTTTCGTCTATTTACTGGTTATTTTGAGCTATAAGACCATGAAATTGAAAAGCATTTGAAATGAACTCTGAAAAGGTTCCAAGTTGGCATGGTATCAAAATTTCACCCACATAGCATGTGCGAGACAGTAGAGAGGGTTACGGCAAAAACTGGATGCACTTCGTGTACAAAACGGACAATCTATTTCGAAGTATCAGGGTTTCATACGGAAACTCGTCTGTTACAAAGGGATTTCATTTTTTTGAACTTATTTGAACTCCATAGTTTTTCTGTGTTCAAAATGAACCATTCAAAGCCACATCATCAATTTACAACCCTTTCTGACTACATTTGTTATTTTTCGTGCATTTAGTGATTATTTTGAGCTATAAGACCATCAAATTGAAAAGCATTTGAAATGAACTCTGAAAAGGTTCCAAGTTGGCATGGTATCATCATTTCACCCACATAGCATGTGCGAGAAAGTAGAGAGGGTTACGGCAAAAACTGGATGCGCTTCGTGTACAAAATGGACAATCTCTTTCGAAGTATCAGCGTTTCATACTGTTACAAAGGGATTTCATTTTCTTGAACTTATTTGAACTCCATAGTTATTCTGTTTTCAAAATGCACCATTCAAAGCCACATCATCAATTTACAACTCTTTCTGACTACATTTGTTATTTTTCATGCATTTACTGATTATTTCTAGCTATAAGACTATGAAATTGAAAAGCATTTAAAATGAACT
>NW_025228149.1:104883-105272 GCF_018294505.1 Triticum aestivum | reverse complement strand
GAAGTATCAGGGTTTCATACGGAAACTCGTCTGTTACAAAGGGATTTCATTTTTTTGAACTTATTTGAACTCCATAGTTTTTCTGTGTTCAAAATGAACCATTGAAAGCCACATCATCAATTTACAACCCTTTCTGACTACATTTGTTATTTTTCATGCATTTACTGATTATTTTGAGCTATGGGACCATAAAATTGAAATGCATTTGAAATGAACTCTGAAAGGTTCCAAGTTGGCATGGTATCATCATTTCACCCACATAGCATGTGCGAGAAAGAAAGAGGGTTATGGCAAAAACTGGATGCACTACGTGTACAAAACGGACAATCTCTTTCGAAGTATCAGGGTTTCATACGGAAACTCGTCTGTTATAAAGGGATTTCATTTTT
>NW_025228149.1:100974-104178 GCF_018294505.1 Triticum aestivum | reverse complement strand
CATTTAAAATGAACTCTGAAAAGGTTCCAAGTTTGCATGGTATCATCATTTCACCCACATAGCATGTGCGAGAACGTAGAGAGGGTTACTGCAAAAACTGGATGGACTTCGTATACAAAACGGACAATCTCTTTCGAAGTATAAGGGTTTCATACGGAAACTCGTCTGTTACAAAGGGGTTTCATTTTTTTGAACTTATTTGAACTCCATTGTTTTTCTGTATTCAAAATGCACCATTCAAAGCCACATCATCGATTTACAACCCTTTCTGACTTCATTTGTTATTTTTCGTGCATTTACTGCTTATTTTGAGCTATAAGACCATGAATTTGAAAAGCATTTGAAATGAACTCTGAAAAGGTTCCAAGTTGCCATAGTATCAACATTTCACCCACATAGCATGTGCGAGACAGTAGAGAGGGTTACGGCAAAAACTGGATGCACTTCGTGTACAAAACGGACAATCTCTTTCGAAGTATCAGGGTTTCATACGGAAACTCGTCTGTTACAAAGGGATTTCATTTTTTTGAACTTATTTGAACTCCATAGTTTTTCTGTGTTCAAAATGAACCATTGAAAGCCACATCGTCAATTTACAACCCTTTCTGACTACATTTGTTATTTTTCATGCATTTAGTGATTATTTTGAACTATAAGACCATGAAATTGAAAAGCATTTGAAATGAACTCTGAAAAGGTTCCAAGTTGGCATGGTATCATCACTTCACCCACATAGCATGTGCGAGAAAGTAGAGAGGGTTACGGCAAAAACTGGATGCGCTTCGTGTACAAAACGGACAATCTCTTTCGAAGTATCAGGGTTTCATACGGAAACTCGTCTGTTACAAAGGGATTTCATTTTCTTGAACTTATTTGAACTCCATAGTTATTCTGTGTTCAAAATGCACCATTCAAAGCCACATCATCAATTTACAACTCTTTCTGACTACATTTGTTATTTTTCATGCATTTACTGATTATTTCTAGCTATAAGACTATGAAATTGAAAAGCATTTAAAATGAACTCTGAAAAGGTTCCAAGTTGACATGGTATCATCATTTCATCCACATAGCATGTGCGAGAACGTAGAGAGGGTTACGATAAAACTGGATGCACTTCGTGTACAAAACGGACAATCTCTTTCGAAGTATCAGGGTTTCATACGGAAACTCGTCTGTTACAAAGGGATTTCAGTTTTTTGAACTTATTTGAACTCCATAGTTTTTCTGTGTTCAAAATGAACCATTGAAAGCCACATCATGAATTTACAACACTTTCTGACTACATTTGTTATTTTTCATGCATTTACTGATTATTTTGAGCTATGGGACCATAAAATTGAAATGCATTTGAAATGAACTCTGAAAGTTTCCAAGTTGGCATGGTATCATCATTTCACCCACATAGCATGTGCGAGAAAGAAAGAGGGTTATGGCAAAAACTGGATGCACTACGTGTACAAAACAGACAATCTCTTTCGAAGTATCAGGGTTTCATACGGAAACTCGTCTGTTATAAAGGGATTTCATTTTTTGAACTTATTTGAACTCCATAGATTTTCTATGTTCAAAATGCACCATTCAAAGTCACATCATCAATTTACAACCCTTTCTGACTTCATTTGTTATTTTTCATGCATTTACTGATTATTTTGAGCTATAAGACAATGAAATTGAAAAGCATTTAAAATGAACTCTGAAAAGGTTCCAAGTTTGCATGGTATCATCATTTCACCCACATAGCATGTGCGAGAACGTAGAGAGGGTTACTGCAAAAACTGGATGCACTTCGTATACAAAACGGACAATCTCTTTCGAAGTATAAGGGTTTCATACGGAAACTCGTCTGTTACAAAGGGGTTTCATTTTTTTGAACTTATTTGAACTCCATTGTTTTTCTGTATTCAAAATGCACCATTCAAAGCCACATCATCGATTTACAACCCTTTCTGACTTCATTTGTTATTTTTCGTCTATTTACTGGTTATTTTGAGCTATAAGACCATGAAATTGAAAAGCATTTGAAATGAACTCTGAAAAGGTTCCAAGTTGGCATGGTATCAAAATTTCACCCACATAGCATGTGCGAGACAGTAGAGAGGGTTACGGCAAAAACTGGATGCACTTCGTGTACAAAACGGACAATCTATTTCGAAGTATCAGGGTTTCATACGGAAACTCGTCTGTTACAAAGGGATTTCATTTTTTTGAACTTATTTGAACTCCATAGTTTTTCTGTGTTCAAAATGAACCATTCAAAGCCACATCATCAATTTACAACCCTTTCTGACTACATTTGTTATTTTTCGTGCATTTAGTGATTATTTTGAGCTATAAGACCATCAAATTGAAAAGCATTTGAAATGAACTCTGAAAAGGTTCCAAGTTGGCATGGTATCATCATTTCACCCACATAGCATGTGCGAGAAAGTAGAGAGGGTTACGGCAAAAACTGGATGCGCTTCGTGTACAAAATGGACAATCTCTTTCGAAGTATCAGCGTTTCATACTGTTACAAAGGGATTTCATTTTCTTGAACTTATTTGAACTCCATAGTTATTCTGTTTTCAAAATGCACCATTCAAAGCCACATCATCAATTTACAACTCTTTCTGACTACATTTGTTATTTTTCATGCATTTACTGATTATTTCTAGCTATAAGACTATGAAATTGAAAAGCATTTAAAATGAACTTTGAAAAGGTTCCAAGTTGACATGGTATCATCATTTCATCCACATAGCATGTGCGAGAACGTAGAGAGGGTTACGATAAAAATGGATGCACTTCGTGTACAAAACGGACAATCTCTTTCGAAGTATCAGGGTTTCATACGGAAACTCGTCTGTTACAAAGGGATTTCATTTTTTTGAACTTATTTGAACTCCATAGTTTTTCTGTGTTCAAAATGAACCATTGAAAGCCACATCATCAATTTACAACCCTTTCTGACTACATTTGTTATTTTTCATGCATTTACTGATTATTTTGAGCTATGGGACCATAAAATTGAAATGCATTTGAAATGAACTCTGAAAGGTTCCAAGTTGGCATGGTATCATCATTTCACCCACATAGCATGTGCGAGAAAGAAAGAGGGTTATGGCAAAAACTGGATGCACTACGTGTACAAAACGGACAATCTCTTTCGAAGTATCAGGGTTTCATACGGAAACTCGTCTGTTATAAAGGGATTTCATTTTT
>NW_025228149.1:100628-100964 GCF_018294505.1 Triticum aestivum | reverse complement strand
AACTTATTTGAACTCCATTGTTTTTCTGTATTCAAAATGCACCATTCAAAGCCACATCATCGATTTACAACCCTTTCTGACTTCATTTGTTATTTTTCGTCTATTTACTGGTTATTTTGAGCTATAAGACCATGAAATTGAAAAGCATTTGAAATGAACTCTGAAAAGGTTCCAAGTTGGCATGGTATCAACATTTCACCCACATAGCATGTGCGAGACAGTAGAGAGGGTTACGGCAAAAACTGGATGCACTTCGTGTACAAAACGGACAATCTATTTCGAAGTATCAGGGTTTCATACGGAAACTCGTCTGTTACAAAGGGATTTCATTTTTTT
>NW_025228149.1:99441-100618 GCF_018294505.1 Triticum aestivum | reverse complement strand
TGGATGCACTTCGTGTACAAAACGGACAATCTCTTTCGAAGTATCAGGGTTTCATACGGAAACTCGTCTGTTACAAAGGGATTTCATTTTTTTGAACTTATTTGAACTCCATAGTTTTTCTGTGTTCAAAATGAACCATTGAAAGCCACATCATCAATTTACAACCCTTTCTGACTACATTTGTTATTTTTCATGCATTTACTGATTATTTTGAGCTATGGGACCATAAAATTGAAATGCATTTGAAATGAACTCTGAAAGGTTCCAAGTTGGCATGGTATCATCATTTCACCCACATAGCATGTGCGAGAAAGAAAGAGGGTTATGGCAAAAACTGGATGCACTACGTGTACAAAACGGACAATCTCTTTCGAAGTATCAGGGTTTCATACGGAAACTCGTCTGTTATAAAGGGATTTCATTTTTTGAACTTATGTGAACTCCATAGATTTTCTATGTTCAAAATGCACCATTCAAAGCCACATCATCAATTTACAACCCTTTCTGACTTCATTTGTTATTTTTCATGCATTTACTAATTATTTTGAGCTATAGGACAATGAAATTGAAAAGCATTTAAAATGAACTCTGAAAAGGTTCCAAGTTTGCATGGTATCATCATTTCACCCACATAGCATGTGCGAGAACGTAGAGAGGGTTACTGCAAAAACTGGATGGACTTCGTATACAAAACGGACAATCTCTTTCGAAGTATAAGGGTTTCATACGGAAACTCGTCTGTTACAAAGGGGTTTCATTTTTTTTGAACTTATTTGAACTCCATTGTTTTTCTGTATTCAAAATGCACCATTCAAAGCCACATCATCGATTTACAACCCTTTCTGACTTCATTTGTTATTTTTCGTGCATTTACTGCTTATTTTGAGCTATAAGACCATGAAATTGAAAAGCATTTGAAATGAACTCTGAAAAGGTTCCAAGTTGCCATGGTATCAACATTTCACCCACATAGCATGTGCGAGACAGTAGAGAGGGTTACGGCAAAAACTGGATGCACTTCGTGTACAAAACGGACAATCTCTTTCGAAGTATCAGGGTTTCATACGGAAACTCGTCTGTTACAAAGGGATTTCATTTTTTTGAACTTATTTGAACTCCATAGTTTTTCTGTGTTCAAAATGAACCATTGAAAGCCACATCATCAATTTACAACCCT
>NW_025228149.1:95757-96093 GCF_018294505.1 Triticum aestivum | reverse complement strand
AACTTATTTGAACTCCATTGTTTTTCTGTATTCAAAATGCACCATTCAAAGCCACATCATCGATTTACAACCCTTTCTGACTTCATTTGTTATTTTTCGTCTATTTACTGGTTATTTTGAGCTATAAGACCATGAAATTGAAAAGCATTTGAAATGAACTCTGAAAAGGTTCCAAGTTGGCATGGTATCAACATTTCACCCACATAGCATGTGCGAGACAGTAGAGAGGGTTACGGCAAAAACTGGATGCACTTCGTGTACAAAACGGACAATCTATTTCGAAGTATCAGGGTTTCATACGGAAACTCGTCTGTTACAAAGGGATTTCATTTTTTT
>NW_025228149.1:93526-95495 GCF_018294505.1 Triticum aestivum | reverse complement strand
GAAGTATCAGGGTTTCATACAGAAACTCGTCTGTTACAAAGGGATTTCATTTTTTTGAACTTATTTGAACTCCATAGTTTTTCTGTGTTCAAAATGAACCATTCAAAGCCACATCATCAATTTACAACCCTTTCTGACTACATTTGTTATTTTTCATGCATTTACTGATTATTTTGAGCTATAAGACCATGAAATTGAAAAGCATTTGAAATGAACTCTGAAAAGGTTCCAAGTTGGCATGGTATCATCATTTCACCCACATAGCATGTGCGAGAAAGTAGAGAGGGTTACGGCAAAAACTGGATGCGCTTCGTGTACAAAACGGACAATCTCTTTCGAAGTATCAGCGTTTCATACTGTTACAAAGGGATTTCATTTTCTTGAACTTATTTGAACTCCATAGTTATTCTGTTTTCAAAATGCACCATTCAAAGCCACATCATCAATTTACAACTCTTTCTGACTACATTTGTTATTTTTCATGCATTTACTGATTATTTCTAGCTATAAGACTATGAAATTGAAAAGCATTTAAAATGAACTCTGAAAAGGTTCCAAGTTGACATGGTATCATCATTTCATCCACATAGCATGTGCGAGAACGTAGACAGGGTTACGATAAAACTGGATGCACTTCGTGTACAAAACGGACAATCTCTTTTGAAGTATCAGGGTTTCATACGGAAACTCGTCTGTTACAAAGGGATTTCATTTTTTTGAACTTATTTGAACTCCATAGTTTTTCTGTGTTCAAAATGAACCATTGAAAGCCACATCATCAATTTACAACCCTTTCTGACTACATTTGTTATTTTTCATGCATTTACTGATTATTTTGAGCTATGGGACCATAAAATTGAAATGCATTTGAAATGAACTCTGAAAGGTTCCAAGTTGGCATGGTATCATCATTTCACCCACATAGCATGTGCGAGAAAGAAAGAGGGTTATGGCAAAAACTGGATGCACTACGTGTACAAAACGGACAATCTCTTTCGAAGTATCAGGGTTTCATACGGAAACTCGTCTGTTATAAAGGGATTTCATTTTTGAACTTATTTGAACTCCATAGATTTTCTATGTTCAAAATGCACCATTCAAAGCCACATCATCAATTTACAACCCTTTCTGACTTCATTTGTTACTTTCATGCATTTACTGATTATTTTGAGCTATAGGACAATGAAATTGAAAAGCATTTAAAATGAACTCTGAAAAGGTTCCAAGTTTGCATGGTATCATCATTTCACCCACATAGCATGTGCGAGAACGTAGAGAGGGTTACTGCAAAAACTGGATGGACTTCGTATACAAAACGGACAATCTCTTTCGAAGTATAAGGGTTTCATACGGAAACTCGTCTATTACAAAGGGGTTTCATTTTTTTGAACTTATTTGAACTCCATTGTTTTTCTGTATTCAAAATGCACCATTCAAAGCCACATCATCGATTTACAACCCTTTCTGACTTCAGTTGTTATTTTTCGTGCATTTACTGGTTATTTTGAGCTATAAGACCATGAAATTGAAAAGCATTTGAAATGAACTCTGAAAAGGTTCCAAGTTGGCATGGTATCAACATTTCACCCACATAGCATGTGCAAGACAGTAGAGAGGGTTACGGCAAAAACTGGATGCACTTCGTGTACAAAACGGACAATCTCTTTCGAAGTATCAGGGTTTCATACGGAAACTCGTCTGTTACAAAGGGATTTCATTTTTTTGAACTTATTTGAACTCCATAGTTTTTCTGTGTTCAAAATGAACCATTCAAAGCCACATCATCAATTTACAACCCTTTCTGACTACATTTGTTATTTTTCATGCATTTACTGATTATTTTGAGCTATAAGACCATGAAATTGAAAAGCATTTGAAATGAACTCTGAAAAGGTTCCAAGTTGGCATGGTATCATCATTTCACCCACATAGCATGTGCGAGAAAGTAGAGAGGGTTACGGCAAAAACT
>NW_025228149.1:93155-93516 GCF_018294505.1 Triticum aestivum | reverse complement strand
ATTTGTTATTTTTCATGCATTTACTGATTATTTTGAGCTATAAGACCATGAAATTGAAAAGCATTTGAAATGAACTCTGAAAAGGTTCCAAGATGGCATGGTATCATCATTTCACCCACATAGCATGTGCGAGAAAGTAGAGAGGGTTACGGCAAAAACTGGATGCCCTTCGTGTACAAAACGGACAATCTCTTTCGAAGTATCAGCGTTTCATACTGTTACAAAGGGATTTCATTTTCTTGAACTTATTTGAACTCCATAGTTATTCTGTTTTCAAAATGCACCATTCAAAGCCACATCATCAATTTACAACTCTTTCTGACTACATTTGTTATTTTTCATGCATTTACTGATTATTTCT
>NW_025228149.1:91966-92913 GCF_018294505.1 Triticum aestivum | reverse complement strand
AAAAGGTTCCAAGTTGACATGGTATCATGATTTCATCCACATAGCATGTGCGACAATGTAGAGAGGGTTACAGCAAAAACTGGATGCACTTCGTGTACAAAACGGACAATCTCTTTCGAAGTATCACGGTTTCATACGGAAACTCGTCTGTTACAAAGGGATTTCATTTTTTTGAACTTATTTGAACTCCATAGTTTTTCTGTGTTCAAAATGAACCATTGAAAGCCACATCATCAATTTACAACCCTTTCTGACAACATTTGTTATTTTTCATGCATTTAGTGATTATTTTGAGCTATAAGACCATGAAATTGAAAAGCATTTGAAATGAACTCTGAAAAGGTTCCAAGTTGGCATGGTATCATCATTTCACCCACATAGCATGTGCGAGAGAGTAAGAGGGTTACGGCAAAAACTGGATGCACTTCGTGTACAAAATGGACAATCTCTTTCGAAGTATCAAGGTTTCATACGGAAACTCGTCTGTTACAAAGGGATTTCATTTTTTGAACTTATTTTAAATCCATAGATTTTCTGTGTTCAAAATGCACCATTCAAAGCCACATCATCAATTTACAACCCTTTCTGACTTGATTTGTTATTTTTCATGCATTTACTGATTATTTTGAGCTATAAGACAATGAAATTGAAAAGCATTTAAAATGAACTCTGAAAAGGTTCCAAGTTTTCATGGTATCATCATTTCACCCACATAGCATGTGCGAGAACGTAGAGAGGGTTACGGCAAAAACTGGATGCACTACGTGTACAAAACGGACAATCTCTTTCGAAGTATCAGGGTTTCATACGGAAACTCGTCTGTTACAAAGGGATTTCATTTTTTTGAACTTATTTGAACTCCATTGTTTTTCTGTGTTCAAAATGCACCATTCAAAGCCACATCATCGATTCACAACCCTTTCTGACTTCATTTGTTATTTTTCGTG
>NW_025228149.1:91164-91956 GCF_018294505.1 Triticum aestivum | reverse complement strand
TCCATAGATTTTCTGTGTTCAAAATGCACCATTCAAAGCCACATCATCAATTTACAACCCTTTCTGACTTGATTTGTTATTTTTCATGCATTTACTGATTATTTTGAGCTATAAGACAATGAAATTGAAAAGCATTTAAAATGAACTCTGAAAAGGTTCCAAGTTTTCATGGTATCATCATTTCACCCACATAGCATGTGCGAGAACGTAGAGAGGGTTACGGCAAAAACTGGATGCACTACGTGTACAAAACGGACAATCTCTTTCGAAGTATCAGGGTTTCATACGGAAACTCATCTGTTACAAAGGGATTTCATTTTTTTGAACTTATTTGAACTCCATTGTTTTTCTGTGTTCAAAATGCACCATTCAAAGCCACATCATCGATTCACAACCCTTTCTGACTTCATTTGTTATTTTTCGTGCATTTACTGGTTATTTTGAGCTATAAGACCATGAAATTGAAAAGCATTTGAAATGAACTCTGAAAAGATTCCAAGTTGGTATGGTATCATCATTTCACCCACATAGCATGTGCGAAGTAGAGAGGGTTACGGAAAAAACTGGATGCACTTCGTGTACAAAACGGACAATCTCTTTTGAAGTATCAGGGTTTCATACGGAAACTCGTCTGTTACAAAGGGATTTCATTTTTTTGAACTTATTTGAACTCCATAGTTTTTCTGTGTTCAAAATGAACCATTGAAAGCCACATCATCAATTTACAACCCTTTCTGACTACATTTGTTATTTTTCATGCATTTACTGATTATTTTGAGCTATAAGACCATG
>NW_025228149.1:88786-91154 GCF_018294505.1 Triticum aestivum | reverse complement strand
TGACTACATTTGTTATTTTTCATGCATTTACTGATTATTTCTAGCTATAAGACTATGAAATTGAAAAGCATTTAAAATGAACTCTGAAAAGGTTCCAAGTTGACATGGTATCATGATTTCATCCACATAGCATGTGCGAGAACGTAGAGAGGGTTACGGCAAAAACTGGATGCACTTCGTGTACAAAACGGACAATCTCTTTCGAAGTATCAGGGTTTCATACGGAAACTCGTCTGTTACAAAGGGATTTCATTTTTTTGAACTTATTTGAACTCCATAGTTTTTCTGTGTTCAAAATGAACCATTGAAAGCCACATCATCAATTTACAACCCTTTCTGACTACATTTGTTATTTTTCATGCATTTACTGATTATTTTGAGCTATAAGACCATGAAATTGAAAAGCATTTGAAATGAACTCTGAAAAGGTTCCAAGTTGGCATGGTATCATCATTTCACCCACATAGCATGTGCGATAAAGTAGAGAGGGTTACGGCAAAAACTGGATGCGCTTCGTGTACAAAACGGACAATCTCTTTCGAAGTATCAGCGTTTCATACTATTACAAAGGGATTTCATTTTCTTGAACTTATTTGAACTCCATAGTTATTCTGTTTTCAAAATGCACCATTCAAAGCCACATCATCAATTTACAACTCTTTCTGACTACATTTGTTATTTTTCATGCATTTACTGATTATTTCTAGCTATAAGACTATGAAATTGAAAAGCATTTAAAATGAACTCTGAAAAGGTTCCAAGTTGACATGGTATCATCATTTCACCCACATAGCATGTGCGAGAACGTAGAGAGGGTTACTGCAAAAACTGGATGCACTTCGTGTACAAAACAGACAATCTCTTTCGAAGTATAAGGGTTTCATACGGAAACTCGTCTGTTACAAAGGGGTTTCATTTTTTTTGAACTTATTTGAACTCCATTGCTTTTCTGTATTCAAAATGCACCATTCAAAGCCACATCATCGATTTACAACCCTTTCTGACTTCATTTGTTATTTTTCGTCCATTTACTGGTTATTTTGAGCTATAAGACCATGAAATTGAAAAGCATTTGAAATGAACTCTGAAAAGGTTCCAAGTTGGCATGGTATCAACATTTCACCCACATAGCATGTGCGAGACAGTAGAGAGGGTTACGGCAAAAACTGGATGCACTTCGTGTACAAAACGGACAATCTCTTTCGAAGTATCAGGGTTTCATACGGAAACTCGTCTGTTACAAAGGGATTTCATTTTTTTGAACTTATTTGAACTCCATAGTTTTTGTGTTCAAAATGAACCATTCAAAGCCACATCATCAATTTACAACCCTTTCTGACTACATTTGTTATTTTTCATGCATTTACTGATTATTTTGAGCTATAAGACCATGAAATTGAAAAGCATTTGAATTGAACTCTGAAAAGGTTCCAAGTTTGCATGGTATCATCATTTCACCCACATAGCATGTGCGAGAAAGTAGAGAGGGTTACGGCAAAAACTGGATGCGCTTCGTGTACAAAACGGACAATCTCTTTCGAAGTATCAGCGTTTCATACGGAAACTCGTCTGTTACAAATGGATTTCATTTTTTTGAACTTATTTGAACTCCATTGTTTTTCTGTGTTCAAAATGCACCATTCAAAGCCACATCATCGATTCACAACCCTTTCTGACTTCATTTGTTATTTTTCGTGCATTTACTGGTTATTTTGAGCTATAAGACCATGAAATTGAAAAGCATTTGAAATGAACTCTGAAAAGGTTCCAAGTTGGTATGGTATCATCATTCCACCCACATAGCATGTGCAAAGTAGAGAGGGTTACGGCAAAAACTGGATGCACTTCGTGTACAAAACGGACAATCTCTTTCGAAGTATCAGGGTTTCATACGGAAACTCGTCTGTTACAAAGGGATTTCATTTTTTTGAACTTATTTGAACTCCATAGTTTTTCTGTGTTCAAAATGAACCATTCAAAGCCACATCGTCAATTTACAACCCTTTCTGACTACATTCGTTATTTTTCATGCATTTACTGATTATTTTGAGCTATAAGACCATCAAATTGAAAAGCATTTGAAGTGAACTCTTAAAAGGTTCCAAGTTGGCATGGTATCATCATTTCACCCACATAGCATGTGCGAGAAAGTAGAGAGGGTTACGGCAAAAACTGGATGCGCTTCGTGTACAAAACGGACAATCTCTTTCGAAGTATCAGAGTTTCATACGGAAACTCGTCTGTTACAAAGGGATTTCATTTTTTTGAACTTATTTGAACTCCATAGTTTTTCTGTGTTCAAAATGAACCATTGAAAGCCACATCATCAATTTACAACCCTTTCTGACTACATTTGTTATTTTTCATG
>NW_025228149.1:88299-88776 GCF_018294505.1 Triticum aestivum | reverse complement strand
ACCATTCAAAGCCACATCATCAATTTACAACCCTTTCTGACTACATTTGTTATTTTTCATGCATTTACTGATTATTTTGAGCTATAAGACCATGAAATTGAAAAGCATTTGAAATGAACTCTTAAAAGGTTCCAAGTTGGCATGGTATCATCATTTCACCCACATAGCATGTGCGAGAAAGTAGAGAGGGTTACGGCAAAAACTGGATGCGCTTCGTGTACAAAACGGACAATCTCTTTCGAAGTATCAGGGTTTCATACGGAAACTCGTCTGTTACAAAGGGATTTCATTTTCTTGAACTTATTTGAACTCCATAGTTATTCTGTATTCAAAATGCACCATTCAAAGCCACATCATCAATTTACAACTCTTTCTGACTACATTTGTTATTTTTCATGCATTTACTGATTATTTCTAGCTATAAGACTATGAAATTGAAAAGCATTTAAAATGAACTCTGAAAAGGTTCCAAGTTGA
>NW_025228149.1:87462-88289 GCF_018294505.1 Triticum aestivum | reverse complement strand
TGGATGCACTTCGTGTACAAAACGGACAATCTCTTTCGAAGTATCAGGGTTTCATACGGAAACTCGTCTGTTACAAAGGGATTTCATTTTTTTGAACTTATTTGAACTCCATAGTTTTTCTGTGTTCAAAATGAACCATTGAAAGCCACATCATCAATTTACAACCCTTTCTGACTACATTTGTTATTTTTCATGCATTTACTGATTATTTTGAGCTATGGGACCATAAAATTGAAATGCATTTGAAATGAACTCTGAAAGGTTCCAAGTTGGCATGGTATCATCATTTCACCCACATAGCATGTGCGAGAAAGTAAGAGGGTTATGGCAAAAACTGGATGCACTACGTGTACAAAACGGACAATCTCTTTCGAAGTATCAGGGTTTCATACGGAAACTCGTCTGTTATAAAGGGATTTCATTTTTTGAAATTATTTGAACTCCATAGATTTTCTGTGTTCAAAATGCACCATTCAAAGCCACATCATCAATTTACAACCCTTTCTGACTTCATTTGTTATTTTTCATGCATTTACTGATTATTTTGAGCTATAAGACAATGAAATTGAAAAGCATTTAAAATGAACTCTGAAAAGGTTCCAAGTTTGCATGGTATCATCATTTCACCCACATAGCATGTGCGAGAACGTAGAGAGGGTTACTGCAAAAACTGGATGCACTTCGTGTACAAAACGGACAATCTCTTCCGAACTATCAGGGTTTCATACGGAAACTCGTCTGTTACAAAGGGGTTTCATTTTTTTGAATTTATTTGAACTCCATTGTTTTTCTGTATTCAAAATGCACCATTCAAAGCCACATCATCG
>NW_025228149.1:74794-83183 GCF_018294505.1 Triticum aestivum | reverse complement strand
GCTCCTGTTCCCCCGATGCGCGCCGCTACAGGGGCTCGTCGCCGCCGAACCACCTCGTCGGCCATGCCGCTACAGGCGCCGTGGGAGGATAAGGGCAGCCCCGACGCCTCTGCTCCCTCCCCAGTCGCCCACTTGCCCCTTCTCCCCCTCGTCGCTCTCTCCCTCGCTCTCCAGATCCCCTCCTCTCCTCAACCGGCGCCGCCGTTGCCATGGATGTGCCGTAGCCGCGGACACCAGCCACCCCGCGCCTCGCCAACACGTCCACGAGACGCGCCGTCCTCGGCTACACCCTCTGCACCAACTGGAGCGAGAAGGGAGCCACCATCGCGAGCCCGACGACTCCTTCTTCCTCCTACTGCCGTCTTCGTCTCCGATGCCGATTCACCGCCGTTGGTCCTGCCCGAGCCCGCTAGCGCACACCTACAGGCTCACGGTGAGCAGCCGCATCGCCTCCCCCTCTCTTTGGCCTCTCCCCGTAGCCGCAGCCGCCGCTTTTGCCGCACCCGAACACCTCACCGCCGATGAGCTCGTAGTCGTGCCCTCGCTGCCCGTCGAGCTCTACCGAGCTCGGGGTCGTGCTCAGCCCGCCCGTGCGAGCCCGAAGCACCCATCCCCGCGCTCTGTCGAGTCCTGTAGCGCCGTTCCTGATCGTGGACGAACTCCGGCGAGGTTCCCGAGCTCGCCGCCGCCACCTCCGTCCACCCCCGGCCTCGTAACCACTCCGGTTGGACGCGGCGTCATCTTCCCGTTCGCGCGCGCAAAGTCGCGCGAAAAACGGACGCCCGTAGGCGAATCCCGACGCTCTCCTGGCCGCTCCGCCGTGGTTTCGGCTCGTCGGAGCCACTCCGGCGCCCGCCGCCGACGTGGCCAGTCAGGGCCACCCCCCTGGGTCACTGCCAGCGGGCCCCGCGGGCCCCTGTTGACTAAGTCGACTCAGTCAACTGTGCTGACTGGGCACACAGTGTCTCTGACACGCGGGCCCCATCGCATATTTTTGTTAAATAAACGTTTTTTTTTCTAAATAAAAATGATTAATTAAAACGTTAATTAAATTAGTTAGTTAGTTAGTACTAACCAGTCACTGACTGCTGGGGCCCACGCCCCCTAACTAACCCTGTTAGCTTAGTTAAGCCTCTGTTAGACAGAGAGGCTGACAGGTGGGTCCCACCTGTCAGTTTGACTGGTCAGCAGAGCTGACGCAATGCTGACGTCACTACTGACGCAATAAACCTTTTCTGCTTTTAAAATAATTCAGAAATTGGTTTAAACTTTGAAGATCCGTAACTTTTAAACCGTAACTCCGATGAAAATGTTTTCTATATGAAAGTTGCTCAGAAAAATCCAACAAATCCGAATACGCGGTCCGTTCATCTGTCACATGCCCCTAGCATGCTGAACATGGAACTTTCCCCCTGCGGTCATCTGTCTGACACAGGTCCGGAACCGGGAACACCTTCCCGGTTGATTTCCCCCTTCACCTATAACGTCTAGGACCGCGTTAGAGCACGCTTAGCGCTACGTATCGTCATGTCATGCTTAGTGTTACCTCTGTTTGCTATGTATTTACTGTTTCTTCCCCCTCTTCTCTCCGGTAGACCCCGAGGCCGCTGATGCCCCGGTGATCGACTACGTCGTCGATAACGACCCCTCCTTGCCAGATCAACCAGGCAAGCCCCCCCTTTGATCATCCCGATATCGCCCATTCCATTCTCTCATGCTTGCATTAGATTTTGCTACTGTTATTGTTTGCACCTATTCTGATGCATAGCCTGCTTTTGTATCTGCTGTGGTACCTTACCTGCTTATCCTAAACTGCTTAGTATAGGTTGGTTAGAGACCCATCAGTGACCCCCCCCACTTGACTCGACTGCCCCGCTGGATTATCAGAAGACCCGATCAACGGGATCGAAGACCAGGACCCGACACCTCACGTCACATCACGCCCCTTCGTTGCTCGACTCTGCAGTGTTACTATTGAGTGCCGAGGGTGAGACCTCTACAACACTTCTGATGTTAACCTGTAGTGTAGCTATTCGGTCGTGGTTATCGAGGGTGATTTCCTCTTTAACCACTTCCGATACGACTCTGTCGTGCAACCCCTCAAGTGTGAACCGAGGGTGATTCCTCTACGTTCTCCTTGATGATTACATTGAGTGGAACCCACCGAGGGTGATTCCTTGGGTTTTCCTCTTGATGTTTGGACACACGGATACTTGGACTTTACATCTGTTACTTGAAAAGTGATGTGGAGACGGGTTGACCTGGAAGGTGCCCGTGAGATAATTACGAGGCGTGGCCGGGCATTCTTAGCCATTGCCGCAAGTCCTCGAGACGGGGCAACGGGGTCACTTCTTTCGTGAGTCTCTGCTTGTTACCGCGCGTTCCTAATCCACTACGATTTGGATATTTGATCCGAGGGGCCTCTGGCCTGATAGCACTAACCATCACGTGGGCATAGTATGGGCGTTCTGCGTCGTATACATCAGCCAAAGCTTAATAGACGTCAGCGACTGAGTGGCGCGCGCCGGGTTGGACTGCGCAAGCGCCTGCCTTGTTGAAGGAGGTAGCTAGGTCTGCTCACCGGCCGCGTACGCAACGTGCAGGAGTTTCCGGGGAGATGGCCCATGACCCCTGGGGGCATAGGTTTAGTCCGGCGTGCTGACCTCTCTGTTAAGTCTAGGTCGGGTTGCGGCGTATTGTTTGGCCGAGGCCGGGCATGACCCTGGAAAGTGTGTCCGGCCGGAGTTAAGCGAGCGTGGTGGGTAAGTTGGTGCACCCCTGCAGGGAAGAAAACATCTATCGATAGCCTGTCCTACGGTAACGGACACTTGGAGTTGTATCCCGATCGATACAACTAGAACTGGATACTTGTGATGAGAACTGGATGGTGATGAGGTTTTGATTGTGATGATAACTGGATAGTATGGCTCTGGGATTTCTTTCTCGCAGGGAGTCGAGAAAGGATCTCCGGCCGAGGTTGATAACACCACTACCACTTTACTTTATGCTACTCTACTCCCTCTTGTTTGCTGCAAGATGGTGGTTTCCAGAAGATGCTAGTCTTCGATAGGACTAGGCCTTCTCTCTATTCTGGCATTTCTGCAGCCCAGTCCACATATATAGCCTTCCTTTGATAATGTTGCATATGTAGTGTAGATCCTTGCTTGCGAGTACTTTGGATGAGTACTCACGGTTGCTTTGCTTCCCCTTTTCCCCCTTTCTTCTTCTTTCCGGTTGATGCAACCAGAGATGTCGGAGCCCAGGATCCAGACGCCACCTTTGACAACGACTACCACAACCCCAAGGGTGCCTACTACTACGCGAAGGACGCCAACGACCAGGAGTAGTTAGGAGGCTCCCAGGCAGGAGGCCTTGCCTCTTCGATCGTAGATGCTTTTGTGCTAGCCTTCTTAAGGCAAACTTGTCTAACTTATGTCTGTGCTCAGATATTGTTGCTTCCGCTGACTCGTTTGTATTCAAGCTGATGTATTCGAGCCCTCGAGGCCCCTGGCTTGTAATATAAAGCTTGTATTATTTTAATTTGTGTCTAGAGTTGTGTTGTGATATCTTCCCGTGAGTCCTTGATCTTGATCGTACACATTTGCGTGTATGATTAGTGTACGATTGAATCGAGGGCGTCACAAGTTGGTATCAGAGCCGACTGCCTGTAGGTAGCCCCCTTTCCAACTCCTTGGCCGAAGTTGAGTCTAGTCACTGAAAACTTTTACTAACATTGGCTGTGTGGCTTACGGGCCCACGTCGCTATTGGGTGGTATTAGCATCTTTTACTCCTCGTCTATACTCTGGGACTCTGAACTCTCTTCTACTCGGGTTAAATGATTTTACTAACATTAGGATCCCGTGACCACATTCACCCCGAAGTTGGATGAAGCCATAGTTATTCCTTAGGATAGCTTTTTGAGTAGTGCACACCCTGTCGTGTTGACTACGGAGTGGAATCCATCGTACCTCCTTCATTATGCATGTTTTCATCATGAATGATCCTTATCTTTGCAAATTCTCAATGCTGAACTACCCCTGTTACATGTTAGCAGGATGGTTAGACCCGCTGGTCGTGGGGTGTGGTGCCAACGACCCACCACCGCCTGAATTCTTTACTGGAATGAGGCAACAGTTCGAGTTAACTCGCCAGTTCATGGAAGGAATGATGTCTCAGTTTCCTCGTCCGAACATGAATCAACATCCAACCCGAGTAACTCTGCAGGACTTCATGCGCCTCAACCCATCTATCTACCGCAGCTCAACTCAACCCCTTGATGCTGATGACTGGCTCCGCGACATCACATATGAAATGGAGTCTGCTAGTGTTGCCCCTGCCAGCTATGTCACCTTCGCATCTTTCTTTCTGAAGGGTCCTGCTGCTCAATGGTGGGACAGCCACATGCATACCCTACCTGCTGGAACGGTCATTACTTGGCCGGATTTCCAAGCTGCCTTCCGTGCCCGTTTCATTCCTCAGGGAACCATGGACAGGAAGAAGCGAGAGTTCTGCAACCTCACCAAGGCAACAAGACTGTAGATGCTTATCAACGGGAATTTCTGGACTTGTCACGTTATGCTGAAGAAGACATTGCAACTGATGCTTGTAAGCAAGAGAAGTTTCGTGATGGACTTCACCCTGATATTAAGCTAGCATTGCTCGTTCATGACTTTGCCGACTTCGCCACCCTGGTGAACAAGGCTATTCAGGTTGAGACTGGTCTTCAGGAACACCAGGGATCCCTCAGGCGTAGCCGTGATGCGGGCCCATCTTCGGGCCCGTCAGCGCAGAAGCGTCGGATATGGATTCCCCACAGCATGTATCGTCCAACTGCACCTGCACCAAGACAGTCCTATGTTGCACCTCGTCTGCCTCCTCAACCGCAGAGGCAGCCCCTTCGGGCTGTACCGCCCCAAGCTTATGCTCCCAATCCCAATGATGGTCTGTGCTTCAAGTGTGGCCTTCCAGGTCACCGCTCCAGGAAATGCCCTCAGAATCAGAATCAGCTGGCTCTGTCTTCAACTGACCGTAACAATCAGCCCCATAACAACAATGCCAGACCTTATGGTCATGGTCAGACTAATCATATTGATCTGAATGAAGCTCAAGACCAGCCTGCCACTGTGATGGGTACTCTCCTTGTTAATTCAGTACCAGCTTCTGTTTTGTTTGATTCAGGAGCATCACATTCATTCATGTCAGAAAATTTTGCTTACGCACATGACATTCGATGCGAGCCCATGAACACTCCGATAGTGGTACGCACCCCTGCGGGCCGATGTCAAACTACCATGATTGGTCGCGACGTTCCTGTTGAAATTGAAGGGTTGGAATTCCTTGTTTCTCCCATTATTCTGGAGTCTTCCAATATTGACCTCATTCTGGGAATGGAATGGTTGAAAGCGCATACTGCCTCTATCGTTTGCGCTACCAAGGTCGTTCACCTCCTACATCCTTCAGATGAGATTGTAACCTACCATGCTCAGCTTGTTCAAAACGCGGAAGCACGACTTTATGCTTTGAATGCGTTGAACGCGGCACCTCTTGAGGGAATTGAAAAGATTCCAGTCGTTCGCAACTTCCAAGACGTATTTCCAGAAGAACTTCCAGGAATACCCCCTGCCCGGGCTGTCGAGTTCGTCATCGACTTGAAACCAGGCACCATTCCTATTGCAAAACGACCCTACAAGATGCCACCTCATGAACTCCTTGATCTTAAGGAGGAAATCACAAATCTCTTCACAAGGGTTTCATTCGTCCAAGTTCCTCTGCTTGGGGAGCACCTTCTCTCTTCGTCAAGAAGAAGGACGGTACGAACCGTTTGGTCCAAGACTATCGTCCTATCAACCAAGCTACAATTCAAAACAAATATCCCCTTCCTCGGATCAATGATCTGTATGATCAACTGGCTGGTTCATCGATATTCTCTAAACTCGACTTGAGGTTGGGTTACCACCAGATCCGTGTTCGTGAAGAGGATATTCCAAAGACCGCATTTGTGACTCGTTATGGTTCTTACGAGTACACCGTCATGTCATTCGGTTTAACCAATGCTCCAGCTACATTCTCTCGTCTGATGAACTATATATTCATGGATTACCTCGACAAGTTCGTCGTAGTCTATCTGGATGATATACTGGTATATTCGAAGAATAAAGAAGAACATGCTGAACATCTTCGTCTTGTTCTGGAGAAGCTTCGAGAGCATCAACTTTATGCCAAGTATTCCAAGTGTGAATTCTGGTTACCCGAAGTCACCTACCTTGGTCATGTTATCTCCAAGGATGGTATTGCCCTCAACCCAGAGCGCGTTCAGGCTATTCTTGACTGGACCCCTCCGAAGACTGTCAAGCAAGTCAGGAGCTTTCTCGGACTGGCCAGCTATTGTCGCCGCTTTGTCGAGAACTTCTCCAAGATTGCCAAGCCACTGACTAATCTGCTTCACAAAGGCGTTAAGTTCGATTGGACAGACAAATGTCAGGAAAGTTTCCAGGCACTCAAGGATAAACTGACTTCTACCCCAGTGCTTGCTCCCCCTGATTCTCGCAAGGACTTTGTCATCTATTGTGACGCTTCACGTCAAGGATTAGGCTGTGTTCTTATGCAAGAGCGCAGGGTGATTGCCTATGCCTCCCGGCAAGTGCGTCCTCACGAAGAAAACTACCCGGTTCATGACCTTGAGCTTGAAGTGGTTATCTTTGCATTGAAGCTATGGCGACAATACCTTCTCGGTAATCGTTGTGAGATCTTCACTGATCATCAGAGTCTGAAGTACCTGTTTACTCAGCCAGATCTGAACCTCCGTCAGCAGCGATGGATGGAAGCTATTGCTGACTACAACTGCGGTATATCTTATACACCTGGCAAGGCTAATGTAATGGCCGATGCCCTAAGCCGAAAGTCTTATTGCAATAATCACCAGGTCTACAAAGCTCAACCCCGCCTTTATGAAGAGCTATGCAAGCTGAACCTTCAACTAGTTCCACAGGGTTCTCTGAATAACCTTGTTTTGGAACCAACTCTTCTGAAAGCAATCAAGTCTGCTCAAGCCAAAGATGCTCATGTTGATCTGATGAAAAGGGATCTTGCCTTAGAGAAATCCAGAGATTTCTCACTTGGTGAAGATGGAACCTTATACTTCAGAGATCGCTTTGTCGTACCCCGGTTCGAGCTTATGACAGAGAAGGTGATGAAAGAAGCACATGACACCCCTCTCTCTATTCATCCAGGAAGTACCAAGATGTATCTAGACATCCATCAGAAGTACTGGTGGTCTAAGATGAAGCAAGACATTGCTCGATATATTGAAGAATGTGACGTTTGCCATCGCGTCAAAGCAGAACATCAAAAACCGGCTGGACTTCTACAACCGCTTCCGATTCCTGAATGGAAGTGGGATAAGATCCAAATGGACTTCGTCACTGGCCTTCCCAAGTCTCAGAAAGGTAACGATGCTATCTTTGTCGTCATCGACCAATTCTCGAAGGTTGCTCACTTTCTGCCAGTCAAGGAGACTATCACTGCTAGTCAATTGGCAACCTTGTATATCTCCCGAATTGTGTCACTCCACGGCATTCCGAAGGAGATCAGTTCAGACCGCGGCAGTTTTTTCACTTCTAAGTTCTGGGATAGTTTCCAAGAGGCAATGGGAACTCATATTACATGGGGCACTGCTTATCATCCCCAATCCCAAGGCCAAGTCGAGCGAGTCAATCGAATTCTTGAAGACATGCTTCGAGCTTGTGTTATTTCTTTCGGCAAGAAGTGGGAAGAATCTCTCCCTTATGCGGAGTTCTCTTATAACAACAGCTATCAAGCCAGCTTGAAGATGGCACCCTTTGAAGTGCTTTATGGACGTAAGTGTCGAACCCCTCTGAATTGGTCAGAAACTGGGGAACAAGCACTCATTGGTCCGGACATTATTCAACAAGCTGAAGAGCAGGTTCGCATTGTCCGGGATAATCTCAAGGCGGCCCAATCCCGCCAGAAGAGCAACTATGACCGGAAACACTGGGGTTCAACTTATCAACCTGGTGAACAAGCTTATCTGCGTGTCACTCCTTTGAGAGGCACTCATCGGTTCGGAGTCAAGGGAAAGTTAGCTCCTCGCTACATTGGTCCCTTCCGTATTCTCGCCCGTCGTGGACTGGTGGCTTATCAACTGGAGTTGCCACCTCAGTTCTCTCACGTTCATGACGTCTTCCATGTGTCGCAACTTCGTCGATGCTTCAAGGATCCGGAACGTGAAGTGGATCCGGAATTGATTGAAATTCAAGATGATCTCACATACAAGGAGCATCCGATCTGCATTCTTGAAGAAGCTGAACGTCGAACCCGCCAGAAGGTTACTAAGTTCCTCAAGGTGCAATGGTCGAATCATACTAAAGA
>NW_025228149.1:66851-74121 GCF_018294505.1 Triticum aestivum | reverse complement strand
ATGCGCGCCGCTACAGGGGCTCGTCGCCGCTGAACCACCTCGTCGACCATGCCGCTACAGGCGCCGTGGGAGGATAAGGGCAGCCCCGACGCCTCTGCTCCCTCCCCAGTCGCCCACTTGCCCCTTCTCCCCCTCGTCGCTCTCTCCCTCGCTCTCCAGATCCCCTCCTCTCCTCAACCGGCGCCGCCGTCGCCATGGATGTGCCGTAGCCGCGGACACCGGCCACCCCGCGCCTCGCCAACACGTCCACGAGACGCGCCGTCCTCGGCTACACCCTCTGCACCAACTGGAGCGAGAAGGGAGCCACCATCGCGAGCCCGACGACTCCTTCTTCCTCCTACTGCCGTCTTCGTCTCCGATGCCGATTCACCGCCGTTGGTCCTCCCCGAGCCCGCTAGCGCACACCTATAGGCTCACGGTGAGCAGCCGCATCGCCTCCCCCTCTCTTCGGCCTCTCCCCGTAGCCGCAGCCGCCGCTTTTGCCGCACCCGAACACCTCACCGCCGATGAGCTCGTAGTCGTGCCCTCGCTGCCCGTCGAGCTCTACCGAGCTCGGGGTCGTGCTCAGCCCGCCCGTGCGAGCCCGAAGCACCCATCCCCGCGCTCTGCCGAGCCCTGTAGCGCCGTTCCTGATCATGGACGAACTCCGGCGAGGTTCCCGAGCTCGCCGCCGTCACCTCCGTCCACCCCCGGCCTCGTAACCACTCCGGTTGGACGCGGCGTCATCTTCCCGTTCGCGCGCGCCAAGTCGCGCGAAAAACGGACGCCCGTAGGCGAATCCCGACGCTCTCCTGGCCGCTCCGCCGTGGTTTCGGCTTGTCGGAGCCACTCCGGCGCCCGCCGCCGACGTGGCCAGTCAGGGCCACCCCCCTGGGTCACTGCCAGCGGGCCCCGCGGGCCCCTGTTGACTAAGTCGACTCAGTCAACTGTGCTGACTGGGCACACAGTGTCTCTGACACGCGGGCCCCATCGCATATTTTTGTTAAATAAACGTTTTTTTCTAAATAAAAATGATTAATTAAAACGTTAATTAAATTAGTTAGTTAGTTAGTACTAACCAGTCACTGACTGCTGGGGCCCACGCCCCCTAACTAACCCTGTTAGCTTAGTTAAGCCTCTGTTAGACAGAGAGGCTGACAGGTGGGTCCCACCTGTCAGTTTGACTGGTCAGCAGAGCTGACGCAATGCTGACGTCACTACTGACGCAATAAACCTTTTCTGCTTTTAAAATAATTCAGAAATTGGTTTAAACTTTGAAGATCCGTAACTTTTAAACCGTAACTCCGATGAAAATGTTTTCTATATGAAAGTTGCTCAGAAAAATCCAACAAATCCGAATACGCGGTCCGTTCATCTGTCACATGCCCCTAGCATGCTGAACATGGAACTTTCCCCCTCCAGTCATCTGTCTGACACAGGTCCGGAACCGGGAACACCTTCCCGGTTGATTTCCCCCTTCACCTATAACGTCTAGGACCGCGTTAGAGCACGCTTAGCGCTACGTATCGTCATGTCATGCTTAGTGTTACCTCTGTTTGCTATGTATTTACTGTTTCTTCCCCCTCTTCTCTCCGGTAGACCCCGAGGCCGTTGATGCCCCGGTGATCGACTACGTCGTCGACAACGACCCCTCCTTGCCAGATCAACCAGGCAAGCCCCCCCTTTGATCATCCCGATATCGCCCATTCCATTCTCTCATGCTTGCATTAGATTTTGCTACTGTTATTGTTTGCACCTATTCTGATGCATAGCCTGCTTTTGTATCTGCTGTGGTACCTTACCTGCTTATCCTAAACTGCTTAGTATAGGTTGGTTAGAGACCCATCAGTGACCCCCCCACTTGACTCGACTGCCCCGCTGGATTATCAGAAGACCCGATCAACGGGATCGAAGACCAGGACCCGACACCTCACGTCACATCACGCCCCTTCGTTGCTCGACTCTGCAGTGTTACTATTGAGTGCCGAGGGTGAGACCTCTACAACACTTCTGATGTTAACCTGTAGTGTAGCTATTCGGTCGTGGTCATCGAGGGTGATTTCCTCTTTAACCACTTCCGATACGACTCTGTCGTGCAACCCCTCAAGTGTGAACCGAGGGTGATTCCTCTACGTTCTCCTTGATGATTACATTGAGTGGAACCCACCGAGGGTGATTCCTTGGGTTTTCCTCTTGATGTTTGGACACACGGATACTTGGACTTTACATCTGTTACTTGAAAAGTGATGTGGAGACGGGTTGACCTGGAAGGTGCCCGTGAGATAATTATGAGGCGTGGCCGGGCATTCTTAGCCCTTGCCGCAAGTCCTCGAGACGGGGCAACGGGGTCACTTCTTTCGTGAGTCTCTGCTTGTTACCGCGCGTTCCTAATCCACTACGATTTGGATATTTGATCCGAGGGGCCTCTGGCCTGATAGCACTAACCATCACGTGGGCATAGTATGGGCGTTCTGCGTCGTATACACCAGCCAAAGCTTAATAGACGTCAGCGACTGAGTGGCGCGCGCCGGGTTGGACTGCGCAAGCGCCTGCCTTGTTGAAGGAGGTAGCTAGGTCTGCTCACCGGCCGCGTACGCAACGTGCAGGAGTTTCCGGGGAGATGGCCCATGACCCCTGGGGGCATAGGTTTAGTCCGGCGTGCTGACCTCTCTGTTAAGTCCAGGTCGGGTTGCGGCGTATTGTTTGGCCGAGGCCGGGCATGACCCTGGAAAGTGTGTCCGGCCGGAGTTAAGCGAGCGTGGTGGGTAAGTTGGTGCACCCCTGCAGGGAAGAACTAATCTATGCATAGCATGTCCTACGGTAACGGACACTTGGAGTTGTATCCCGATCGATACAACTAGAACTGGATACTTGTGATGAGAACTGGATGGTGATGAGGATTTGATTGTGATGATAACTGGATAGTATGGCTCTGGGATTGCTTTCTCGCAGGGAGTCGAGAAAGGATCTCTGGCCGGGGTTGATAACACTACTACCACTTTACTTTATGCTACTCTACACCCTCCTGTTTGCTGCAAGATGGTGGTTTCCAGAAGATGCTAGTCTTCGATAGGACTAGACCTTCTCTTTATTCTGGCATTTCTGCAGCCCAGTCCACATATACAGCCTTCCTTTGATAATGTTGCATATGTAGTGTAGATCCTTGCTTGCGAGTACTTTGGATGAGTACTCACGGTTGATTTGCTCCCCCTTTTCCCCCTTCTTTCTTCTTTCTGGTTGTTGCAACCAGATGGTGGAGTCCAGGAGCCAGATGCCACCTTTGACGACTGCTGCTACCCCGAGGGTGCCTACTACCACGTGACGGACGCCGACGACCAAGAGTAGTTAGGAGGCTCCCAGGCAGGAGGCCTTGCCTTTTCGATCGTTGTTGTTTTGTGCTAGCCTTCTTAAGGCAAACTTGTCTAACTCATGTCTGTGCTCAGATATTGTTGCTTCCGCTGACTCTTTTGTTTTCGAGCTTATGTATTCGAGCCCTCGAGGCCCCTGGCTTGTAATATAAAGCTTGTATTATTTTAATTTGTGTCTAGAGTTGTGTTGTGATATCTTCCCATGAGTCCTTGATCTTGATCGTACACATTTGCGTGTATGATTAGTGTACGATTGAATCGAGGGCGTCACAAGTTGGTATCAGAGCCGACTGCCTGTAGGTAGCCCCCTTTCCAACTCCTTGGCTGAAGTTGAGTCTAGTCACTGAAAACTTTTACTAACATTGGCTGTGTGGCTTACGGGCCCACGTCGCTATTGGGTGGTATTAGCATCTTTTACTCCTCGTCTATACTCTGGGACTCTGAACTCTCTTCTACTCGGGTTAAATGATTTTACTAACATTAGGATCCCGTGACCACATTCACCCCGAAGTTGGATGAAGCCATAGTTATTCCTTAGGATAGCTTTTTGAGTAGTGCACACCCTGTCGTGTTGACTACGGAGTGGAATCCATCGTACCTCCTTCATTATGCATGTTTTCATCATGAATGATCCTTATCTTTGCAAATTCTCAATGCTGAACTACCCCTGTTACATGTTAGCAGGATGGTTAGACCCGCTGGTCGTGGCTGTGGTGCCAACGACCCACCACCGCCTGAATTCTTTACTGGAATGAGGCAACAGTTCGAGTTAACTCGCCAGTTCATGGAAGGAATGATGTCTCAGTTTCCTCGTCCGAACATGAATCAACATCCAACCCGAGTAACTCTGCAGGACTTCATGCGCCTCAACCCATCTATCTACCGCAGCTCAACTCAACCCCTTGATGCTGATGACTGGCTCCGCGACATCACATATGAAATGGAGTCTGCTAGTGTTGCCCCTGCCAGCTATGTCACCTTCGCATCTTTCTTTCTGAAGGGTCCTGCTGCTCAATGGTGGGACAGCCACATGCATACCCTACCTGCTGGAACGGTCATTACTTGGCCGGATTTCCAAGCTGCCTTTCGTGCCCGTTTCATTCCTCAGGGAACCTTGGACAGGAAGAAGCGAGAGTTCCGCAACCTCACCCAAGGCAACAAGACTGTAGATGCTTATCAACGGGAATTTCTGGACTTGTCACGTTATGCTGAAGAAGACATTGCAACTGATGCTCGTAAGCAAGAGAAGTTTCGTGATGGACTTCACCCTGATATTAAGCTAGCATTGCTCGTTCATGACTTTGCCGACTTCGCCACCCTGGTGAACAAGGCTATTCAGGTTGAGACTGGTCTTCAGGAACACCAGGGATCCCTCAGGCGTAGCCGTGATGCGGGCCCATCTTCGGGCCCGTCAGCGCAGAAGCGTCGGATATGGATTCCCCACAGCATGTATCGTCCAACTGCACCTGCACCAAGACAGTCCTATGTTGCACCTCGTCTGCCTCCTCAATCGCAGAGGCAGCCCCTTCGGGCTGTACCGCCCCAAGCTTATGCTCCCAATCCCAATGATGGTCTGTGCTTCAAGTGTGGCCTTCCTTGTTGAAGGAGGTAGCTAGGTCTGCTCATCGGCCGCGTACGCAACGTGCAGGAGTTTCCGGGGAGATGGCCCATGACCCCTGGGGGCATAGGTTTAGTCCGGCGTGCTGACCTCTCTGTTAAGTCTAGGTCGAGTTGCGGCGTATTGTTTGGCCGAGGCCGGGCATGACCCTGGAAAGTGTGTCCGGCCGGAGTTAAGCGAGCGTGGTGGGTAAGTTGGTGCACCCCTGCAAGGAAGAACTAATCTATGCATAGCCTGTCCTACGGTAACGGACACTTGGAGTTGTATCCCGATCGATACAACTAGAACTGGATACTTGTGATGAGAACTGGATGGTGATGAGGATTTGATTGTGATGATAACTGGATAGTATGGCTCTGGGATTGCTTTCTCGCAGGGAGTCGAGAAAGGATCTCTGGCCGGGGTTGATAACACTACTACCACTTTACATTATGCTACTCTACACCCTCCTGTTTGCTGCAAGATGGTGGTTTCCAGAAGATGCTAGTCTTCGATAGGACTAGACCTTCTCTTTATTCTGGCATTTCTGCAGCCCAGTCCACATATACAGCCTTCCTTTGATAATGTTGCATATGTAGTGTAGATCCTTGCTTGCGAGTACTTTGGATGAGTACTCACGGTTGCTTTGCTCCCCCTTTTCCCCCTTCTTTCTTCTTTCTGGTTGTTGCAACCAGATGGTGGAGTCCAGGAGCCAGATGCCACCTTTGACGACTGCTGCTACCCCGAGGGTGCCTACTACCACGTGACGGACGCCGACGACCAAGAGTAGTTAGGAGGCTCCCAGGCAGGAGGCCTTGCCTTTTCGATCGTTGTTGTTTTGTGCTAGCCTTCTTAAGGCAAACTTGTCTAACTCATGTCTGTGCTCAGATATTGTTGCTTCCGCTGACTCTTTTGTTTTCGAGCTTATGTATTCGAGCCCTCGAGGCCCCTGGCTTGTAATATAAAGCTTGTATTATCTTAATTTGTGTCTAGAGTTGTGTTGTGATATCTTCTCGTGAGTCCTTGATCTTGATCGTACACATTTGCGTGTATGATTAGTGTACGATTGAATCGAGGGCGTCACAATCATCAATTTACAACCCTTTCTGACTACATTTGTTATTTTTCATGCATTTACTGATTATTTTGAGCTATAAGACCATGAAATTGAAAAGCATTTGAAATGAACTCTTAAAAGGTTCCAAGTTGGCATGGTATCATCATTTCACCCACATAGCATGTGCGAGAAAGTAGAGAGGGTTACGGCAAAAACTGGATGCGCTTCGTGTACAAAACGGACAATCTCTTTCGAAGTATGAGGGTTTCATACGGAAACTCGTCTGTTACAAAGGGATTTCATTTTCTTGAACTTATTTGAACTCCATAGTTTTTCTGTGTTCAAAATGAACCATTGAAAGCCACATCATCAATTTACAACCCTTTCTGACTAAATTTGTTATTTTTCATGCATTTACTGATTATTTTGAGCTATGAGACCATGAAATTGAAATGCATTTGAAATGAACTCTGAAAGGTTCCAAGTTGGCATGGTATCATCATTTCAACCACATAGCATGTGCGAGAAAGTAAGATGGTTACGACAAAAACTGGATGCACTTCGTGTACAAAACAGACAATCTCTGTCGAAGTATCAGGGTTTCATACGGAAACTCGTCATTTACAAAGGGATTTCATTTTTTTGAACTTATTTGAACTCCATCGTTATTCTGTGTTCAAAATGCACCATTCAAAGCCACATCATCAATTTATAACCCTTTCTGACTTCATTTGTTATTTTTCATGCATTTACTGATTATTTTGAGCTATAAGACAATGAAATTGAAAAGCATTTAACATGAACTCTGAAAAGGTTCCAAGTTTCCATGGTATCATCATTTCACCCACATAGCATGTGTGAGAACGTAGAGAGGGTTACGGCAAAAACTGGATGCACTTCGTCTACAAAACGGACAATCTCTTTCGAAGTATCAGGGTTTCATACGGAAACTCGTCTGTTACAAAGGGATTTCATTTTTTTGAACTGATTTGAACTCCATTGTTTTTCTGTGTTCAAAACGCACCATTCAAAGCCACATCATCAATTTACAACCCTTTCTGACTACATTTGTTATTTTTCATGCATTTACTGATTATTTTGAGCTATAAGACCATGAAATTGAAAAGCATTTGAAATGAACTCTGAAAAGGTTCCAAGTTGGCATGGTATCATCATTTCACCCACATAGCATGTGCGAGAAAGTAGAGAGGGTTACGGCAAAAACTGGATGCGCTTCGTGTACAAAACGGACAATCTCTTTCGAAGTAT
>NW_025228149.1:65110-66841 GCF_018294505.1 Triticum aestivum | reverse complement strand
AAAACTAGATGCACTTCGTGTACAAAACGGACAATCTCTTTCGAAGTATCAGGGTTTCATACGGAAACTCGTCTGTTACAAAGGGATTTCATTTTTTTGAACTTATTTGAACTCCATAGTTTTTCTGTGTTCAAAATGAACCATTGAAAGCCACATCATCAATTTACAACCCTTTCTGACTACATTTGTTATTTTTCATGCATTTACTGATTATTTTGAGCTATGAGACCATGAAATTGAAATGCATTTGAAATGAACTCTGAAAGGTTCCAAGTTGGCATGGTATCATCATTTCAACCACATAGCATGTGCGAGAAAGTAAGATGGTTACGACAAAAACTGGATGCACTTCGTGTACAAAACAGACAATCTCTTTCGAAGTATCAGGGTTTCATACGGAAACTCGTCATTTACAAAGGGATTTCATTTTTTTGAACTTATTTGAACTCCATCGTTATTCTGTGTTCAAAATGCACCATTCAAAGCCACATCATCAATTTATAACCCTTTCTGACTTCATTTGTTATTTTTCATGCATTTACTGATTATTTTGAGCTATAAGACCATGAAATTGAAAAGCATTTGAAATGAACTCTGAAAAGGTTCCAAGTTGGCATGGTATCATCATTTCACCCACATAGCATGTGCGAGAAAGTAGAGAGGGTTACGGCAAAAACTGGATGCGCTTCGTGTACAAAACGGACAATCTCTTTCGAAGTATGAGGGTTTCATACGGAAACTCGTCTGTTACAAAGGGATTTCATTTTCTTGAACTTATTTTAACTCCATAGTTATTCTGTGTTCAAACTGCACCATTCAAAGCCACATCATCAATTTACAACTCTTTTCTGACTACATTTGTTATTTTTCATGCATTTACTGATTATTTCTAGCTATAAGACTATGAAATTGAAAAGCATTTAAAATGAACTCTGAAAAGGTTCCAAGTTGACATGGTATCATCATTTCATCCACATAGCATGTGCGAGAACGTAGAAATGGTTACGGCAAAAACTAGATGCACTTCGTGTACAAAACGGACAATCTCTTTCGAAGTATCAGGGTTTCATACGGAAACTCGTCTGTTACAAAGGGATTTCATTTTTTTGAACTTATTTGAACTCCATAGTTTTTCTGTGTTCAAAATGAACCATTGAAAGCCACATCATCAATTTACAACCCTTTCTGACTACATTTGTTATTTTTCATGCATTTACTGATTATTTTGAGCTATGAGACCATGAAATTGAAATGCATTTGAAATGAACTCTGAAAGGTTCCAAGTTGGCATGGTATCATCATTTCAACCACATAGCATGTGCGAGAAAGTAAGATGGTTACGACAAAAACTGGATGCACTTCGTGTACAAAACAGACAATCTCTTTCGAAGTATCAGGGTTTCATACGGAAACTCGTCATTTACAAAGGGATTTCATTTTTTTGAACTTATTTGAACTCCATCGTTATTCTGTGTTCAAAATGCACCATTCAAAGCCACATCATCAATTTATAACCCTTTCTGACTTCATTTGTTATTTTTCATGCATTTACTGATTATTTTGAGCTATAAGACCATGAAATTGAAAAGCATTTGAAATGAACTCTGAAAAGGTTCCAAGTTGGCATGGTATCATCATTTCACCCACATAGCATGTGCGAGAAAGTAGAGAGGGTTACGGCAAAAACTGGATGCGCTTCGTGTACAAAACGGACAATCTCTTTCGAAGTAT
>NW_025228149.1:64569-65100 GCF_018294505.1 Triticum aestivum | reverse complement strand
ACATAGCATGTGCGAGAAAGTAAGATGGTTACGACAAAAACTGGATGCACTTCGTGTACAAAACAGACAATCTCTTTCGAAGTATCAGGGTTTCATACGGAAACTCGTCATTTACAAAGGGATTTCATTTTTTTGAACTGATTTGAACTCCATTGTTATTCTGTGTTCAAAATGCACCATTTAAAGCCACATCATCAATTTACAACCCTTTCTGACTACATTTGTTATTTTTCATGCATTTACTGATTATTTCTAGCTATAAGACTATGAAATTGAAAAGCATTTAAAATGAACTCTGAAAAGGTTCCAAGTTGACATGGTATCATCATTTCATCCACATAGCATGTGCGAGAACGTAGAGAGGGTTACGATAAAACTGGATGCACTTCGTGTACAAAACGGACAATCTCTTTCGAAGTATCAGGGTTTCATACGGAAACTCGTCTGTTACAAAGGGATTTCAGTTTTTTGAACTTATTTGAACTCCATAGTTTTTCTGTGTTCAAAATGAACCATTGAAAGCCACATCAT
>NW_025228149.1:58532-59678 GCF_018294505.1 Triticum aestivum | reverse complement strand
AACTCCATAGTTTTTCTGTGTTCAAAATGAACCATTGAAAGCCACATCATCAATTTACAACCCTTTCTGACTACATTTGTTATTTTTCATGCATTTACTGATTATTTTGAGCTATAAGACCATGAAATTGAAAAGCATTTGAAATGAACTCTGAAAAGGTTCCAAGTTGGCATGGTATCATCATTTGACCCACATAGCATGTGCGAGAAAGTAGAGAGGGTTACGGCAAAAACTGGATACGCTTCGTGTACAAAACGGACAATCTCTTTCGAAGTATCAGGGTTTCATACGGAAACTCGTCTGTTACAAAGGGATTTCATTTTCTTGAACTTATTTGAACTCCATAGTTATTCTGTGTTCAAAATGCACCATTCAAAGCCACATCATCAATTTATAACCCTTTCTGACTTCATTTGTTATTTTTCATGCATTTACTGATTATTTTGAGCTATAAGACAATGAAATTGAAAAGCATTTAACATGAACTCTGAAAAGGTTCCAAGTTTGCATGGTATCATCATTTCACCCACATAGCATGTGTGAGAACGTAGAGAGGGTTACGGCAAAAACTGGATGCACTTCGTCTACAAAACGGACAATCTCTTTCGAAGTATCAGGGTTTCATACGGAAACTCGTCTGTTACAAAGGGATTTCATTTTTTTGAACTGATTTGAACTCCATTGTTTTTCTGTGTTCAAAACGCACCATTCAAAGCCACATCATCAATTTACAACCCTTTCTGACTACATTTGTTAGTTTTCATGCATTTACTGATTATTTTGAGCTATAAGACCATGAAATTGAAAAGCATTTGAAATGAACTCTTAAAAGGTTCCAAGTTGGCATGGTATCATCATTTCACCCACATAGCATGTGCGAGAAACTAGAGAGGGTTACGGCAAAAACTGGATGCACTTTGTGTACAAAACGGACAATCTCTTTCGAAGTATCAGGGTTTCATACGGAAACTCGTCTGTTACAAAGGGATTTCATTTTCTTGAACTTATTTGAACTCCATTGTTATTCTTTGTTCAAAATGCACCATTCAAAGCCACATCATCAATTTACAACTCTTTCTGACTACATTTGTTATTTTTCATGCATTTACTGATTATTTCTAGCTATAAGACTATGAAATTGAAAAG
>NW_025228149.1:57708-58522 GCF_018294505.1 Triticum aestivum | reverse complement strand
TTTTCATGCATTTACTGATTATTTTGAGCTATAAGACCATGAAATTGAAAAGCATTTGAAATGAACTCTTAAAAGGTTCCAAGTTGGCATGGTATCATCATTTCACCCACATAGCATGTGCGAGAAACTAGAGAGGGTTACGGCAAAAACTGGATGCGCTTTGTGTACAAAACGGACAATCTCTTTCGAAGTATCAGGGTTTCATACGGAAACTCGTCTGTTACAAAGGGATTTCATTTTCTTGAACTTATTTGAACTCCATTGTTATTCTGTGTTCAAAATGCACCATTCAAAGCCACATCATCAATTTACAACTCTTTCTGACTACATTTGTTATTTTTCATGCATTTACTGATTATTTCTAGCTATAAGACTATGAAATTGAAAAGCATTTAAAATGAACTCTGAAAAGGTTCCAAGTTGACATGGTATCATCATTTCATCCACATAGCATGTGCGAGAACGTAGAGAGGGTTACGATAAAACTGGATGCACTTCGTGTACAAAACGGACAATCTCTTTCGAAGTATCAGGGTTTCATACGGAAACTCGTCTGTTACAAAGGGATTTCAGTTTTTTCAACTGATTTGAACTCCATAGTTTTTCTGTGTTCAAAATGAACCATTGAAAGCCACATCAGCAATTTACAACCCTTTCTGACTACATTTGTTATTTTTCATGCATTTACTGATTATTTTGAGCTATAAGACCATGAAATTGAAAAGCATTTGAAATGAACTCTGAAAAGGTTCCAAGTTGGCATGGTATCATCATTTGACCCACATAGCATGTGCGAGAAAGTAGAGAGGGTTAC
>NW_025228149.1:57074-57520 GCF_018294505.1 Triticum aestivum | reverse complement strand
GTGTACAAAACGGACAATCTCTTTCGAAGTATCAGGGTTTCATACGGAAACTCGTCTGTTACAAAGGGATTTCATTTTCTTGAACTTATTTGAACTCCATAGTTATTCTGTGTTCAAAATGCACCATTCAAAGCCACATCATCAATTTACAACTCTTTCTGACTACATTTGTTATTTTTCATGCATTTACTGATTATTTCTAGCTATAAGACTATGAATTTGAAAAGCATTTAAAATGAACTCTAAAAAGGTTCCAAGTTGACATGGTATCATCATTTCATCCACATAGCATGTGCGAGAATGTAGAGAAGGTTACGGCAAAAACTGGATGCCCTTCGTGTACAAAACGGACAATCTCTTTCGAAGTATCAGTGTTTCATACAGAAACTCGTCTGTTACAAAGGGATTTCATTTTTTTGAACTTATTTGAACTCCATAGTTTTTCT
>NW_025228149.1:49104-51366 GCF_018294505.1 Triticum aestivum | reverse complement strand
GTAGAGAGGGTTATGGCAAAAACTGGATGCGCTTCGTGTACAAAACGGACAATCTCTTTTGAAGTATGAGGGTTTCATACGGAAACTCGTCTGTTACAAAGGGATTTCATTTTCTTGAACTTATTTGAACTCCATAGTTATTCTGTGTTCAAACTGCACCATTCAAAGCCACATCATCAATTTACAACTCTTTCTGACTACATTTGTTATTTTTCATGCATTTACTGATTATTTCTAGCTATAAGACTATGAAATTGAAAACCATTTAAAATGAACTCAGAAAAGGTTCCAAGTTGACATGGTATCATCATTTCATCCACATAGCATGTGCGAGAACGTAGAAATGGTTACGGCAAAAACTAGATGCACTTCGTGTACAAAACGGACAATCTCTTTCGAAGTATCAGGGTTTCATACGGAAACTCGTCTGTTACAAAGGGATTTCATTTTTTTGAACTTATTTGAACTCCATAGTTTTTTTGTGTTCAAAATGAACCATTTAAAGCCACATCATCAATTTACAACCCTTTCTGACTACATGTGTTATTTTTCATGCATTTACTGATTATTTTGAGCTATGAGACCATGAAATTGAAATGCATTTGAAATGAACTCTGAAAGGTTCCAAGTTGGCATGGTATCATCATTTCAACCACATAGCATGTGCGAGAAAGTAAGAGGGTTATGGCAAAAACTGGATGCACTTCGTGTACAAAACAGACAATCTCTTTCGAAGTATCAGGGTTTCATACGGAAACTAGTCATTTACAAAGGGATTTCATTTTTTTGAACTTATTTGAACTCCATCGTTATTCTGTGTTCAAAATGCACCATTCAAAGCCACATCATCAATTTATAACCCTTTCTGACTTCATTTGTTATTTTTCATGCATTTACTGATTATTTTGAGCTATAAGACAATGAAATTGAAAAGCATTTAACATGAAATCTGAAAAGGTTCCAAGTTTGCATGGTATCATCATTTCACCCACATAGCATGTGTGAGAACGTAGAGAGGGTTACGGCAAAAACTGGATGCACTTCGTCTACAAAACGGACAATCTCTTTCGAAGTATCAGGGTTTCATACGGAAACTCGTCTGTTACAAAGGGATTTCATTTTTTTGAACTGATTTGAACTCCATTGTTTTTCTGTGTTCAAAACGCACCATTCAAAGCCACATTATCAATTTACAACCCTTTCTGACTACATTTGTTATTTTTCATGCATTTACTGATTATTTTGAGCTATAAGACCATGAAATTGAAAAGCATTTGAAATGAACTCTTAAAAGGTTCCAAGTTGGCATGGTATCATCATTTCACCCACATAGCATGTGCGAGAAACTAGAGAGGGTTACGGCAAAAACTGGATGAGCTTTGTGTACAAAACGGACAATCTCTTTCGAAGTATCAGGGTTTGATACGGAAACTCGTCTGTTACAAAGGGATTTCATTTTCTTGAACTTATTTGAACTCCATTGTTATTATGTGTTCAAAATGCACCATTCAAAGCCACATCATCAATTTACAACTCTTTCTGACTACATTTGTTATTTTTCATGCATTTACTGATTATTTCTAGCTATAAGACTATGAAATTGAAAAGCATTTAAAATGAACTCTGAAAAGGTTCCAAGTTGACATGGTATCATCATTTCATCCACATAGCATGTGCGAAAACGTAGAGAGCGTTACGGCAAAAACTGGATGCACTTCGTGTACAAAACGGACAATCTCTTTCGAAGTATCAGGGTTTCATACGGAAACTCGTGTGACGCCCAGATAATTAAGCTACAGTAAACCTCTGCTAATGGTGCCACGTCTCCTCGGTTACTGTTGATAAACTCGAGTTGGTTCAAGCCGATTCAAATTCAAATTCAAAATCAGGCAAACAATAAAAGTTTTCAAACGTTAGAATTTAAAATGATCATCATGTGGCAAATAATCCGTAACTTATTTTGGGTGTTGGAACCAACCTTTTTCAAAATGTTTAAGTGCCTAAACTAAATAAAAACAGGGGCTAAAACAATTATTAAGTACTTTTCAATAATAAACAAATGTAAAACTAAATTATTTAGTGCCAAATTAATTATGACAGTAGCCTAACTAATAATGCTAATTTAGGGGCTGAGTTGATATATTATAAAAAAAACTGCATATAAAGTAAAACTAAAAGAAACAGGAAAATAGATAGAAAAAGGAAAAGGTCAAACAAAAAAAAACATAAAACATAAAAATAGAAACACCCCCCCCACGCTGG
>NW_025228149.1:40687-48142 GCF_018294505.1 Triticum aestivum | reverse complement strand
GCGCGCCCCGCAACCGCACCGTGCACCGCCCCCGTGCCATGCGCCTTGTGGCCACGCACACAGCCCCACACCCCCGCCACGTCCTTGGTCACCTGCAGCCGCGCCCGTCACTGCCTGCCTCGCCCAGGTCGGACGTTGACCGCGCCCGGCGCGCGCCTAACCGCGCCGGCCTTCCCCGTCGTCCGTGCCCCGGCGGCCTCGTCCTGCTTTGCGGGCGAGTGCCCGCTCGGGTGCGCCCGCACCCTACGCCCGGGACCTGTGCCCGTTCGCCCGTTAGGGCTCCCCCTGAGCCACTGACCTTGGGGCCCCACGCCCCAGAACATTAAAAAAAAAGAGTTAACGAATTAAAATAATTAAGTAACTAATAAAAATAGATAAAATATTAATTAGTTTAATAATTAATTAATTAAGTTAATTAATCATAATTAAATTATTCTAATCACTGACTAACCTAATTAACTCTGTTTAGTTAAACCTCCTAATTAAAACAGTCAATGACAACCGGGTCCCACCATCAGATTGACCCAGTCAACCCCTGTTGACTGCTGACGTCAGCATGACATCATGCTGATGTCATAATTCCATTTTTGGATTAAATTAAATAATTAATTAAAATCTGAAAATGATTAAATCTTTAGAAAATCATAGCTTTTAATCCGTAACTCGGATTAAAATATTTTCAACATGAAAGTTGCTCAGAACGACGAGACGAATCCGGATACGCAGTCCGTTCGTCCGCCACACACCCCTAACCTATCGAACTCGCAACTTTCCCCCTCCGGCTCCTCTGCCCGAAAACACGAAACACCGGGAATACTTCCCCGGATGTTTTCCCCCCTTCACCGGTATCACCTACTACCGCGTTAGGGCACACCGAACACCGCGTATTGCCTTGATATATTTTGTGGTGCTTTGTTTGCTCTGTATTCATTATTTCTTCCCCCTCTTCTCTCCGGTAGACTACGAGACCGACGCTGCTGCTGACCAGTTCCACTACGGAGTTGACGACCCCTCTCTCTTGCCAGAGCAACCAGGCAAGCCCCCCTTGATCACCAGATATCACCTATTCTCCTCTGTACTGCTTGCATTAGAGTAGTGTAGCATGTTACTGCTTTCCGTTAATCCTATTCTGATGCATAGCCTGTCATTGTTGCTACAGTCATTGATACCTTACCCGCAATCCTAAATGCTTAGTATAGGATGCTAGTGTTCCATCAGTGGCCCTACACTCTTGTCCGTCTGCCATTTTATACTACTGGGCTGTGATCACTTCGGGAGGTGATCACGGGCAAATACTATATACTTTACACTGTTACATTACTGGTGATACTGTTTGGAGATGGGGGCTGAAGGGGCAGGTGGCTCCATCCAGGTAGTGGTGGGCCTGAGTTCCCGACGGCCCCCGACTATTACTTTGTGGCGGAGCGATAGGGCAGGTTGAGACCACCTAGGAGACAGGTGGGCCTGGCCCTGTTCGGCGTTCGCGGTTACTTAACACGCTTAACGAGATCTTGGTATTTGATCTGAGTCGGCTACGAGCCTATACGCACTAACCATCTACGTGGGAGTAGTTATGGGTATCCCGACGTCGTGGTATCAGCCGAAGCACTTCAGACGTCAGCGACGGAGCGGCGCGCGCCGAATTGGACTGGAACGCCACTAGGCTAGGTCTGCTTTCGGCCGCGTACGCAACGTGCAGGTGTGCTATGGGCGATGGGCCCAGACCCCTGTGCGCTTCGGTTTAGACCGGTGTGCTGGCCTCTCTGTTTTGCCTAGGTGGGGCTGCGACGTGTTGATCTTCCGCGGCCAGGCATGACCCAGGAAAGTGTGTCCGGCCAAATGGGATCGAGCGTGTTGGGTTATGTGGTGCACCCCTGCAGGGAAGTTAATCTATTCGAATAGCCGTGATCTTCGGTAACAGGACGACTTGGAGTTGTACCTTGACCTTATGACAACTAGAACCGGATACTTAATAAAACACACCCTTCCAAGTTCCACAGACAACCCGGTGATCGCTTTTCCGCAGGGCGACGAGAAGAGGATTGCCGGATAGGATTATGCTATGCGATGCCACTGGAGATGCTACTGGAGATGCTACTTGGAGATGCTACTTAGAGATGCTACTTGGAGGACTTCAATCTACTCTCTTCTACATGCTGCAAGACGGAGGCTGCCAGAAGCGTAGTCTTCGACAGGATTAGCTATCCCCCTCTTATTCTGGCATTCTGCAGTTCAGTCCACCGATATGGCCTCCTTACACATATACCCATGCATATGTAGTGTAGTTCCTTGCTTGCGAGTACTTTGGATGAGTACTCACGGTTGCTTTCTCCCCACTTTTTCCCCTTTCCTTTTTTTCTGGTTGTCGCAACCAGATGCTGGAGTCCAGGAGCCAGACGCCACCGTCGACGACGACCCCTACTACACCGGAGGTGCCTACTACTACGTGCAGCCCGCTGACGACGACCAGGAGTAGTTAGGAGGATCCCAGGCAGGAGGCCTGCGCCTCTTTCGATCTGTATCCCAGTTTGTGCTAGCCATCTTATGGCAACTTGTTTAACTTATGTCTGTACTCAGATATTGTTGCTTCCGCTGACTCGTCTATGATCGAGCACTTGTATTCGAGCCCTCGAGGCCCCTGGCTTGTATTATGATGCTTGTATGACTTATTTTATGTTTTAGAGTTGTGTTGTGATATCTTCCCGTGAGTCCCTGATCTTGATCGTACACATTTGCGTGCATGATTAGTGTACGATTGAATCGGGGGCGTCACAAGTTGGTATCAGAGCCGACTGCCTGTAGGAATCCCCCTTCCAACTCCTTGGCCGAAGTCGAGTCTAGACTTTACAAAACTTTTACTAACATGGCTGTGTGCCTTACGGGCCCACGTCGCCATCGGGAGGTACTAGGATCTTTTACTCCTCGACCTTTACCCTGGGACTCTGAGCTCTCTTCTATTCGGGTTAAACGATTTTTTACTGAAAACTAACTTTAGGTTCTCGAAAATACTTTCTCCCGGAGAGCCCCTTCAGTCCAGATGGTCACCGACTGCACCAGAAGATTTTGGAGATACTCTTTGATATTCTCTCGAGACTTTGTGCCCATCACTTTTGCTATTCCCGATCACCGATAAATCCGTATGGAAAACTACTTACACTTGCCATTCATACGATTATCCCCCATTGATCTTGTTATTACAAGATACCCCAAAGTTTTCTCTATTGTTTCGAGAATACTTTGTGCCTACTGCCTAGCAGTTCCTTGCCACATGAATACCCCTTCAAATAAATACTCGCACTTGTCGAGTATCCGCTCATCCCCAGTTGTTCATGTGTTTCACAAAAGTATTCAAAATACTATTCGATCTTCCGAAAATCTTCTGGAGCCTTGGCTCTTGAAATTCTTGCTTGCTTGCATTATGGTTAATCCCATAAGTCTCGTAGTCTTAATGACATGCATTGTCATTATCATTTTGAGTCTGTTGACTCAATATGTTTGCGAATACCCGCAAACATCATTGATCCTTATAAATTACCTTTCGGGCTGAGCTTCCATTCTTCTAACTGGAATTGGTTCTCGACTAATCCAATTGTCGTTGATTGTACCCTAAGGCTATTCAACTTATCCATCCCTAATCAGAGCATTGCTTTTGATCCCTTGATTTGGAAATCATAATTCCTTTGCATTTGACAATTGAGTTAGTCAGTTGTTTCTATAATCTGATCTCCTTGCATTCTTCTTCCTCTAGTTGAGTACCGATACTCGTATCAGATCCTTTGTGGACCACCAAGTCCTTTGTTGGATGGTTATCCGACAGTGTCCTTCACATTTGATCACCTTGCGAGTTCTTCCCCTGATACATAATGCCTTTGTTAAGTTGTATCCTCTGCTTGGCCAACCATGCTCTGCTTTCGGGCTTGTGTTATTTACTCTGGAAATTTGTGGTATATGTTCGTAAGACTCCCTGATGGGTTGAACCTATGCCTTCCTTACTATGTGTGAACTCAAAAGTTCTCACGGGTCATACTCATCTGGTATTTCACCAGGTATAACTTTCAACACTAATGCCATTATCGAAACGAGAAGTGAATGTAAGGTTATGCTTTGGAGAAGTGGGAGTCGACCTCGAACCTTGTGTTCATGCCCTTGGATGCGATGTATATCCTATCATGGAAGCTACTTGTAATAATAACTATTTCCTTGATAACTAACATATGGTATCTGTGAATTGATCCCTTGCAACCGTGGTTCTGACCCTGATTGTTCTTCCTTGATTCCATTTCTCGGACAAGTTAAAACAATTGTCTTCTATGGATTAATACACCCGTCCAATCTTTACTTTGATCTTGTGTTGAGTATTACCCCCTGGTATCTCAAGATTATCATGGAACTGCATAACTTCTTATGAGTTCTTCATCAAGTGCTACCTTTCCACTGATTCCAATTTTTCACGGGCTCTGAGTTATTATACACTCAAAGACACCGATAACTGAATCGAGTTCGCATTGCGATTCAACAAGTATTTGAACCCATCACTGCTTACAAATTTATTAATCCTTCAAGTCATTCCTAGCCTGATCGGCTATATCATTATCGAGCTAATTTTAACTGTGCTACCCGGTCCTTCTTCCCGGAGCACAATTTTCGACGATGAACTAACCTTACGTCGATCATCATCGTCATATCATTTCGCCTTGAACAACAAGCTTGGTTTCGAGTTTGTGTCGTACCCTTGGTTCCAATAACCTTTCACTTTATCATTACTTTGACTTGATGTCATCACCGATCGATTACATCTTCATGAACTCTCGCGACAAATGTGTCGTGAATATCATCAACATTCTGAGCTCTTCCAAGAGATCCATTGAAATCCTGATGAGAAATACCATCCTTGCCCTCGATGATTGGTGTTATCAGCGACAACATTATTGCTTTCCCTCCAACACAAAACTTGTTCCTGTATTGTGTTGTACCTTGAGTTCCTTGCTATCCAACTTATGTTATATTCTACAGCGGAGTATTACCATCTTTGATGTTAAGAATGTTGTGAGGATTGCTCCACCTGTTAAGAATTCTTGCTATAATGATACTTCTCACCATCACCATTCTTTCTTGGTCCTCGTGTTGATTCCAACCGGGGTACCCACAAGTGAACGGTGTTGTTTGGATTATGCACTTCTAGCAACCCTATTGCTTTGAAGTTAATGATCGATAGTTCATTCTAAGTCCTTCGCTAATTGAATCACCATTCTGACATTGGTCGTGCAACCCAATCCACATTTCGGGCGCACCTTTCAACCTATGTTTAATTGTGTATGTTTTCCTCGAGCATACTTCCTTATATCATTTGATCTGACAAATGTCATCTTCTTGTGCACATTATCGTGGAAATCCATCCGTTTGGAATTCTCGATGAATTGTCGCTGAGCCCATCAGCCACCTTCTCATCCCCTCCTTGGTTTAATGATGAACTATTGCTTCAGAAACCCGCTCCCATAGTTCATTTCTCAAAAATCTTGCAATGTCATTTTGTCAGTTTGTGTTGCACCTTTTCCTCTCGGACCCCCTGAGTTGAGGTATCATGACACCAATCGGATCTGAATCTTGGTCAGATATGATGGTTGGGACATTTTCCAAGAGTTATGATCTTGATCCTTTGATGACCCGGTAACATGATGTCATGCCTAGCACCCCCCCCCCTCGGCTGGAGGACCTATCACTATAGATTCCTTTTCAGCAAGGTTATCCGTTCATCCATGGGGAAATTGTAAGACTTATTCTACAAGTTATTCCTGATGGATCCTTCGTGTTTCCAAAGTTTGATCTTCACCTGAAGACCATGTCAATTCTATCTCGAAGCATGTCTATGGTACTCCGATGTTTCAACAAGAACATTTGAAGCCCAATGCTAAACGTTTCTTGCTCAATTATCCAAACACCGCTGTATGGATAATGTCATGAAAATTTCTCTCCCCTCACCTAGAGGCTTTTCTACTTAATATCATGTCATGGTTATCATGTTCTGCTTGTCCTTGGGAAGGATATACCCCTGAAATAGGTGTATAAACATATTTTCCATTCCATTGTTCTATTTGATCTGATGATCACCTTTTCCTTTCCATTGTTTTGTTTAACCTTTCTTGTGATTTATATGATCTAAGAAGTAAAGATTCGCTGCTTATATAAACACCTCGGTTGTACGACTCTGTCAATAAGACCCTGTTACTATTGTTGATGACATTCTGGTAGCCACCGATGGACAAGAACCTTGCCTATTGGTCCGCCTCGTTCGACGAGCAGGAAAATGGTTCTCTTCGTCCCTCGCCCTTGGTACCGTCGTTGTTGCCGACATAATCAACAGGCTAGCCTCTGACTTGCCTTGCTTGCATGATCACGCAAGACGTCTCCACCCTTCCAACTTTTAACCCACATGGTGGGCCCATAACCCACAGTTCCACAGGATCGAAACCTGACTCTCCTATACACCCTGTTGTCGAAGTTATTCCTCGCGCTTGGCTTCGTATTTAATTCACGGGCCACCTTCCTAATGCTCTATTCTGGTATCAGACGCAATACTTACTCTCGCTGCTCTGAAACCCTTTCTCACTCTGGTTCAGACTTCGAGCAACTATCTATCCACTTGGAACCTCTTATTGTACCTTCGTACCTTACTCTTGATGTATTCGATATGTTCAACTCGAGAGATAATCTTATGCTCATTCATGGGCTAACCCCCAGATTGTTTCCCTCATAAGCATTCTGTCATAGCCGAGCTGCCCCTTACCTATTCGTAAGTACGTTGGAGTTCCCGAGAAAAGAACGACATCACAATGATAACCTGAAGTAGACAAATGAAGACTTCAATGTAATGGATTGACCTCTTCGAGAAGAACAACCGAGACCAAGAACACTCCCTAGAATTTCATGAACCTTCCCCCTTTACTTCCCTCTTAAATCTCGGGACGAGATTTCTTATAGTGGAGGAGAATTGTGACGCCCGGATAATTAAGCTACAGTAAACCCCTGCTAATGGTGCCACGTCTCCTCGGTTACTGTTGATAAACTCGAGTTGGTTCAAGCCGATTCAAATTCAAATTCAAAATCAGGCAAACAATAAAGGTTTTCAAACGTTAGAATTTAAAATGATCATCATGTGGCAAATAATCCGTAACTTATTTTGGGTGTTGGAACCAACCTTTTTCAAAATGTTTAAGTGCCTAAACTAAATAAAAACAGGGGCTAAAACAATTATTAAATACTTTTCAATAATAAACAAATGTAAAACTAAATTATTTAGTGCCAAATTAATTATGACAGTAGCCTAACTAATAATGCTAATTTAGGGGCTGAGTTGATATATTATAAAAAAAACTGCATATAAAGTAAAACTAAAAGAAACAGGAAAATAGATAGAAAAAGGAAAAGGCAAACAAAAAAAACATAAAACATAAAAAT
>NW_025228149.1:36714-40123 GCF_018294505.1 Triticum aestivum | reverse complement strand
CGTGCGCCGCCCCCGTGCCATGCGCCTTGTGGCCACGCACACAGCCCCACACCCCCGCCATGTCCTTGGTCACCTGCAGCCGCGCCCGTCACTGCCTGCCTCGCCCAGGTCGGACGCTGACCGCGCCCGGCGCGCGCCTAACCGCGCCGGCCTTCCCCGTCGTCCGTGCCCCGGCGGCCTCGTCCTGCTTTGCGGGCGAGTGCCCGCTCGGGTGCGCCCGCACCCTACGCCCGGGACCTGTGCCCGTTCGCCCGTTAGGGCTCCCCCTGAGCCACTGACCTTGGGGCCCCACGCCCCAGAACATTAAAAAAAAGAGTTAACGAATTAAAATAATTAAGTAACTAATAAAAATAGATAAAATATTAATTAGTTAAATAATTAATTAATTAAGTTAATTAATCATAATTAAATTATTCTAATCACTGACTAACCTAATTAACTCTGTTTAGTTAAACCTGCTAATTAAAACAGTCAATGACAACCGGGTCCCACCATCAGATTGACCCAGTCAACCCCTGTTGACTGCTGACGTTAGCATGACATCATGCTGATGTCATAATTCCATTTTTGGATTAAATTAAATAATTAATTAAAATCTGAAAATGATTAAATCTTTAGAAAATCATATATTTTAATCCGTAACTCGGATTAAAATATTTTCAACATGAAAGTTGCTCAGAACGACGAGACGAATCCGGATACGCAGTCCGTTCGTCCGCCACACACCCCTAACCTATCGAACTCGCAACTTTCCCCCTCCGGCTCCTCTGCCCGAAAACACGAAACACCGGGAATACTTCCCCGGATGTTTTCCCCCCTTCACCGGTATCACCTACTACCGCGTTAGGGCACACTGAACACCGCGTATTGCCTTGATATATTTTGTGGTGCTTTGTTTGCTCTGTATTCATTATTTCTTCCCCCTCTTCTCTCCGGTAGACTACGAGACCGACGCTGCTGCTGACCAGTTCGACTACGGAGTTGACGACCCCTCTCCCTTGCCAGAGCAACCAGGCAAGCCCCCCCTTGATCACCAGATATCACCTATTCTCCTCTATACTGCTTGCATTAGAGTAGTGTAGCATGTTACTGCTTTCCGTTAATCCTATTCTGATGCATAGCCTGTCATTGTTGCTACAGTCATTGATACCTTACCCGCAATCCTAAATGCTTAGTATAGGATGCTAGTGTTCCATCAGTGGCCCTACACTCTTGTCCGTCTGCCATGCTATACTACTGGGCTGTGATCACTTCGGGAGGTGATCACGGGCATATACTATATACTTTACACTGTTACATTACTGGTGATGCTGTTTGGAGATGGGGGCTGAAGGGGCAGGTGGCTCCATCCAGGTAGTGGTGGGCCTGAGTTCCCGACGGCCCCCGACTGTTACTTTGTGGCGGAGCGACAGGGCAGGTTGAGACCACCTAGGAGACAGGTGGGCCTGGCCCTGTTCGGCGTTCGCTGTTACTTAACACGCTTAACGAGATCTTGGTATTTGATCTGAGTCGGCTACGAGCCTATACGCACTAACCATCTACGTGGGAGTAGTTATGGGTATCCCGACGTCGTGGTATCAGCCGAAGCACTTCAGACGTCAGCGACGGAGCGGCGCGCGCCGAATTGGACTGGAACGCCACTAGGCTAGGTCTGCTTTCGGCCGCGTACGCAACGTGCAGGTGTGCTATGGGCGATGGGCCCAGACCCCTGTGCGCTTAGGTTTAGACCGGCGTGCTGGCCTCTCTGTTTTGCCTAGGTGGGGCTGCGACGTGTTGATCTTCCGCGGCCAGGCATGACCCAGGAAAGTGTGTCCGGCCAAATGGGATCGAGCGTGTTGGGTTATGTGGTGCACCCCTGCAGGGAAGTTAATCTATTCGAATAGCCGTGATCTTCGGTAACAGGACGACTTGGAGTTGTACCTTGACCTTATGACAACTAGAACCGGATACTTAATAAAACACACCCTTCCAAGTTCCACAGACAACCCGGTGATCGCTTTTCCGCAGGGCGACGAGAAGAGGATTGTCGGATAGGATTATGCTATGCGATGCCACTGGAGATGCTACTGGAGATGCTACTTGGAGATGCTACTTAGAGATGCTACTTGGAGGACTTCAATCTACTCTCTTCTACATGCTGCAAGACGGAGGCTGCCAGAAGCGTAGTCTTCGACAGGATTAGCTATCCCCCTCTTATTCTGGCATTCTGCAGTTCAGTCCACCGATATGGCCTCCTTACACACATACCCATGCATATGTAGTGTAGTTCCTTGCTTGCGAGTACTTTGGATGAGTACTCATGGTTGCTTTCTCCCCACTTTTTCCCCTTTCCTTTCTTTCTGGTTGTCGCAACCAGATGCTGGAGTCCAGGAGCCAGACGCCACCGTCGACGACGACCCCTACTACACCGTAGGTGCCTACTACTACGTGCAGCCCGCTGACGACGACCAGGAGTAGTTAGGAGGATCCCAGGCAGGAGGCCTGCGCCTCTTTCGATCTGTATCCCAGTTTGTGCTAGCCATCTTATGGCAACTTGTTTAACTTATGTCTGTACTCAGATATTGTTGCTTCCGCTGACTCGTCTATGATCGAGCACTTGTATTCGAGCCCTCGAGGCCCCTGGCTTGTATTATGATGCTTGTATGACTTATTTTATGTTTTAGAGTTGTGTTGTGATATCTTCCCGTGAGTCCCTGATCTTGATCGTACACATTTGCGTGCATGATTAGTGTACGATTGAATCGGGGGCGTCACAACTCGTCTGTTACAAAGGGATTTCATTTTTTTGAACTTATTTGAAGTCCACAGTTTTTCTGTGTTCAAAATGAACCATTCAAAGCCACATCATCAATTTACAACCCTTTCTGACTACATTTGTTATTTTTCATGCATTTACTGATTATTTTGAGCTATAAGACCATGAAATTGAAAAGCATTTGAAATGAACTCTGAAAAGGTTCCAAGTTGGCATGGTATCATCATTTCACCCATATAGCATGTGTGAGAAAGTAGAGAGGGTTACGGCAAAAACTGGATGCGCTTCGTGTACAAAACGGACCATCTCTTTCGAAGTATGAGGGTTTCATACGGAAACTCGTCTGTTACAAAGGGATTTCATTTTCTTGAACTTATTTGAACTCCATAGTTATTCTGTGTTCAAAAGGCACCATTCAAAGCCACATCATCAATTTACAACTCTTTCTGACTACATTTGTTACTTTTCATGCATTTACTGATTATTTCTAGCTATAAGACTATGAAATTGAAAAGCATTTAAAATGAACTCTGAAAAGGTTCCAAGTTGACATGGTATCATCATTTCATCCACATAGCATGTGCGAGAACGTAGAAATGGTTACGGCAAAAACTAGATGCACTTCGTGTACAAAACGGACAATCTCTTTCGAAG
>NW_025228149.1:35972-36518 GCF_018294505.1 Triticum aestivum | reverse complement strand
CAAAATGAACCATTGAAAGCCACATCATCAATTTACAACCCTTTCTGACTACATTTGTTATTTTTCATGCATTTACTGATTATTTTGAGCTATGAGACCATGAAATTGAAATGCATTTGAAATGAACTCTGAAAGGTTCCAAGTTGGCATGGCATCATCATTTCAACCACATAGCATGTGCGAGAAAGTAAGAGGGTTACGGCAAAAACTGGATGCACTTCGTGTACAAAACAGACAATCTCTTTCGAAGTATCAGGGTTTCATACGGAAACTCGTCATTTACAAAGGGATTTCATTTGTTTGAACTTATTTGAACTCCATCATTATTCTGTGTTCAAAATGCACCATTCAAAGACACATCATCAATTTACAACCCTTTCTGACTTCATTTGTTATTTTTCATGCATTTACTGATTATTTTGAGCTATAAGACAATGAAATTGAAAAGCATTTAACATGAACTCTGAAAAGGTTCCAAGTTTGCATGGTATCATCATTTCACCCACATAGCATGTGTGAGAACGTAGAGAGGGTTACGGCAAAAAC
>NW_025228149.1:34971-35450 GCF_018294505.1 Triticum aestivum | reverse complement strand
TTTTCATGCATTTACTGATTATTTTGAGCTATAAGACCATGAAATTGAAAAGCATTTGAAATGAACTCTTAAAAGGTTCCAAGTTGGCATGGTATCATCATTTCACCCACATAGCATGTGCGAGAAACTAGAGAGGGTTACGGCAAAAACTGGATGCGCTTTGTGTACAAAACGGACAATCTCTTTCGAAGTATCAGGGTTTCATACGGAAACTCGTCTGTTACAAAGGGATTTCATTTTCTTGAACTTATTTGAACTCCATTGTTATTCTGTGTTCAAAATGCACCATTCAAAGCCACATCATCAATTTACAACTCTTTCTGACTACATTTGTTATTTTTCATGCATTTACTGATTATTTCTAGCTATAAGACTATGAAATTGAAAAGCATTTAAAATGAACTCTGAAAAGGTTCCAAGTTGACATGGTATCATCATTTCATCCACATAGCATGTGCGAGAACGTAGAGAGGGTTACG
>NW_025228149.1:27358-33149 GCF_018294505.1 Triticum aestivum | reverse complement strand
GTGTACAAAACAGACAATCTCTTTCGAAGTATCAGGGTTTCATACGGAAACTCGTCATTTACAAAGGGATTTCATTTTTTTGAACTTATTTGAACTCCATCGTTATTCTGTGTTCAAAATGCACCATTCAAAGCCACATCATCAATTTACAACCCTTTCTGACTTCATTTGTTATTTTTCATGCATTTACTGATTATTTTGAGCTATAAGACAATGAAATTGAAAAGCATTTAACATGAACTCTGAAAAGGTTCCAAGTTTGCATGGTATCATCATTTCACCCACATAGCATGTGCGAGAACGTAGAGAGGGTTACGGCAAAAACTGGATGCACTTCGTGTACAAAACGGACAATCTCTTTCGAAGTATCAGGGTTTCATACGGAAACTCGTCTGTTACAAAGGGATTTCATTTTTTTGAACTCATTTGAACTCCATTGTTTTTCTGTGTTCAAAATGCACCATTCAAAGCCACATCATCAATTTACAACCCTTTCTGACTACATTTGTTATTTTTCATGCATTTACTGATTATTTTGAGCTATGAGACCATGAAATTGAAAAGCATTTGAAATGAACTCTGAAAGGTTCCAAGTTGGCATGGTATCATCATTTGAACCACATAGCATGTGCGAGAAAGTAAGAGGGTTACGGCAAAAACTGGATGCACTTCGTGTACAAAACAGACAATCTCTTTCGAAGTATCAGGGTTTCATACGGAAACTCGTCATTTACAAAGGGATTTCATTTGTTTGAACTTATTTGAACTCCATCGTTATTCTGTGTTCAAAATGCACCATTCAAAGCCACATCATCAATTTACAACCCTTTCTGACTTCATTTGTTATTTTTCATGCATTTACTGATTATTTTGAGCTATAAGACAATGAAATTGAAAAGCATTTAACATGAACTCTGAAAAGGTTCCAAGTTTGCATGGTATCATCATTTCACCCACATAGCATGTGTGAGAACGTAGAGAGGGTTACGGCAAAAACTGGATGCACTTCGTCTACAAAACGGACAATCTCTTTCGAAGTATCAGGGTTTCATACGGAAACTCGTCTGTTACAAAGGGATTTCATTTTTTTGAACTGATTTGAACTCCATTGTTTTTCTGTGTTCAAAACGCACCATTCAAAGCCACATCATCAATTTACAACCCTTTCTGACTACATTTGTTAGTTTTCATGCATTTACTGATTATTTTGAGCTATAAGACCATGAAATTGAAAAGCATTTGAAATGAACTCTTAAAAGGTTCCAAGTTGGCATGGTATCATCATTTCACCCACATAGCATGTGCGAGAAACTAGAGAGGGTTACGGCAAAAACTGGATGCGCTTTGTGTACAAAACGGACAATCTCTTTCGAAGTATCAGGGTTTCATACGGAAACTCGTCTGTTACAAAGGGATTTCATTTTCTTGAACTTATTTGAACTCCATTGTTATTCTGTGTTCAAAATGCACCATTCAAAGCCACATCATCAATTTACAACTCTTTCTGACTACATTTGTTATTTTTCATGCATTTACTGATTATTTCTAGCTATAAGACTATGAAATTGAAAAGCATTTAAAATGAACTCTGAAAAGGTTCCAAGTTGACATGGTATCATCATTTCATCCACATAGCATGTGCGAGAACGTAGAGAGGGTTACGGCAAAAACTGGATGCACTTCGTGTACAAAACGGACAATCTCTTTCGAAGTATCAGGGTTTCATACGGAAACTCGTCTGTTACAAAGGGATTTCATTTTTTTGAACTTATTTGAACTCCATAGTTTTTCTGTGTTCAAAATGAACCATTCAAAGCCACATCATCAATTTACAACCCTTTCTGACTACATTTGTTATTTTTCATGCATTTACTGATTATTTTGAGCTATAAGACCATGAAATTGAAAAGCATTTGAAATGAACTCTGAAAAGGTTCCAAGTTGGCATGGTATCATCATTTCACCCACATAGCATGTGCGAGAAAGTAGAGAGGGTTACGGCAAAAACTTGATGCGCTTCGTGTACAAAACGGACAATCTCTTTCGAAGTATCACCGTTTCATACTGTTACAAAGGGATTTCATTTTCTTGAACTTATTTGAACTCCATAGTTATTCTGTTTTCAAAATGCAGCATTCAAAGCCACATCATCAATTTACAACTCTTTCTGACTACATTTGTTATTTTTCATGCATTTACTGATTATTTCTAGCTATAAGACTATGAAATTGAAAAGCATTTAAAATGAACTCTGAAAAGGTTCCAAGTTGACATGGTATCATGATTTCATCCACATAGCATGTGCGAGAACGTAGAGAGGGTTACGGCAAAAACTGGATGCACTTCGTGTACAAAACGGACAATCTCTTTTAGAGCATCAGGGTTTCATACGGAAACTCGTCTGTTACAAAGGGATTTCATTTTTTTGAACTGATTTGAACTCCATTGTTTTTCTGTGTTCAAAATGCACCATTCAAAGCCACATCATCAATTTACAACCCTTTCTGACTACATTTGTTATTTTTCATGCATTTAGTGATTATTTTGAGCTATAAGACCATGAAATTGAAAAGCATTTGAAAAGAACTCTGAAAAGGTTCCAAGTTGGCATGGTATCATCATTTCACCCACATAGCATGTGCGAGAAAGTAGAGAGGGTTACGGCAAAAACTGGATGCGCTTCGTGTACAAAACGGACAATCTCTTTCGAAGTATCAGGGTTTCATACTGAAACTCGTCTGTTACAAAGGGATTTCATTTTCTTGAACTTATTTGAACTCCATAGTTATTCTATGTTCAAAATGCACCATTCAAAGGCACATCATCAATTTACAACTCTTTTTGACTACATTTGTTATTTTTCATGCATTTACTGATTATTTCTAGCTATAAGACTATGAAATTGAAAAGCATTTAAAATGAACTCTGAAAAGGTTCCAAGTTGACATGGTATCATCATTTCATCCACATAGCATGTGCGAGAACGTAGAGAGGGTTACGGCAAAAACTAGATGCACTTCGTGTACAAAACGGACAATCTCTTTCGAAGTATCAGGGTTTCATACGGAAACTCGTCTGTTATAAGGGGATTTCATTTTTTGAACTTATTTGAACTCCATAGATTTTCTGTGTTCAAAATGCACCATTCAAAGGCACATCATCAATTTACAACCCTTTCTGACTTCATTTGTTATTTTTCATGCATTTACTGATTATTTTGAGCTATAAGACAATGAAATTGAAAAGCATTTAAAATGAACTCTGAAAAGGTTCCAAGGTTGCATGGTATCATCATTTCACCCACGTAGCATGTGCGAGAACGTAGAGAGGGTTACGGCAAAAACTGGATGCGCTTCGTGTACAAAACGGACAATCTCTTTCGAAGTATCAAGGTTTCACACTGAAACTCGTCTGTTACAAAGGGATTTCATTTTCTTGAACTTATTTGAACTCCAAAGTTATTCTGTGTTCAAAATGCACCATTCAAAGGCACATCATCAATTTACAACTCTTTTTGACTACATTTGTTATTTTTCATGCATTTACTGATTATTTCTAGCTATAAGACTATGAAATTGAAAAGCATTTAAAATGAACTCTGAAAAGGTTCCAAGTTGACATGGTATCATCATTTCATCCACATAGCATGTGCAAGAATGTAGAGAGGGTTATGGCAAAAACTGGATGCACTTCGTGTACAAAACGGACAATCTCTTTCGAAGTATCAGGGTTTCATACGGAAACTCGTCTGTTATAAAGGGATTTCATTTTTTGAACTTATTTGAACTCCATAGATTTTCTGCGTTCAAAATGCACCATTCAAAGGCACATCATCAATTTACAACCCTTTCTGACTTCATTTGTTATTTTTCATGCATTTACTGATTATTTTGAGCTATAAGACAATGAAATTGAAAAGCATTTAAAATGAACTCTGAAAAGGTTCCAAGTTTGCATGGTATCATCATTTCACCCACGTAGCATGTGCGAGAACGTAGAGAGGGTTACTGCAAAAACTGGATGCACTTCGTGTACAAAACGGACAATCTCTTTCGAAGTATCAGGGTTTCATACGGAAACTCGTCTGTTAGAAAGGGGTTTCATTTTTTTGAACTTATTTGAACTCCATTTTTTTCTGTATTCAAAATGCACCATTCAAAGCCACATCATCGATTCACAACCCTTTCTGACTTCATTTGTTATTTTTCGTGCATTTACTGGTTATTTTGAGCTATAAGACCATGAAATTGAAAAGCATTTGAAATGAACTCTGAAAAGGTTCCAAGTTGGCATGGTATCATCATTTCACCCACATAGCATGTGCGAGACAATAGAGAGGGTTACGGCAAAAACTGGATGCACTTCGTGTACAAAACGGACAATCTCTTTCGAAGTATCAGGGTTTCATATGGAAACTCGTCTGTTACAAAGGGATTTCATTTTTTTGAACTTATTTGAACTCCATAGTTTTTATGTGTTCAAAATGAACCATTCAAAGCCACATCATCAATTTACAACCCTTTCTGACTACATTTGTTATTTTTCATGCATTTACTGATTATTTTGAGCTATAAGACCATGAAATTGAAAAGCATTTGAGAAGAACTCTGAAAAGGTTCCAAGTTGGCATGGTATCATCATTTCACCCACATAGCATGTGCGAGAAAGTAGAGAGGGTTACGGAAAAAACTGGATGCGCTTCGTGTACAAAACGGACAATCTCTTTCGAAGTATGAGGGTTTCATACGGAAACTCGTCTGTTACAAAGGGATTTCATTTTCTTGAACTTATTTGAACTCCATAGTTATTCTGTGTTCAAAACGCACCATTCAAAGCCACATCATCAATTTACAACTCTTTCTGACTACATTTGTTATTTTTCATGCATTTACTGATTATTTCTAGCTATAAGACTATGAAATTGAAAAGCATTTAAAATGAACTCTGAAAAGGTTCCAAGTTGACATGGTATCATCATTTCATCCACATAGCATGTGCGAGAACGTAGAGAGGGTTACGGCAAAAACTAGATGCACTTCGTGTGCAAAACGGACAATCTCTTTCGAAGTATCAGGGTTTCATACGGAAACTCGTCTGTTACAAAGGGATTTCACTTTTTTGAACTTATTTGAACTCCATAGTTTTTCTGTGTTCAAAATGAACCATTGAAAGCCACATCATCAATTTACAACCCTTTCTGACTACATTTGTTATTTTTCATGCATTTAATGATTATTTTGAGCTATGAGACCATGAAATTGAAATGCATTTGAAATGAACTCTGAAAGGTTCCAAGTTGGCATGGTATCATCATTTCACCCACATAGCATGTGCGAGAAAGTAAGAGGGTTACGGCAAAAACTGGATGCACTTCGTGTACAAAACAGACAATCTCTTTCGAAGTATCAGGGTTTCATACGGAAACTCGTCATTTACAAAGGGATTTAATTTTTTTGAACTTATTTGAACTCCATCGTTATTCTGTGTTCAAAATGCACCATTCAAAGCCACATCATCAATTTACAACCCTTTCTGACTTCATTTGTTATTTTTCATGCATTTACTGATTATTTTGAGCTATAAGACAATGAAATTGAAAAGCATTTAAAATGAACTCTGAAAAGGTTCCAAGTTTGCATGGTATCATCATTTCACCCACATAGCATGTGCGAGAACGTAGAGAGGGTTACGGCAAAAACTGGATGCACTTCGTGTACAAAACGGACAATCTCTTTCGAAGTATCAGGGTTTCATACGGAAACTCGTCTGTTACAAAGGGATTTCATTTTTT
>NW_025228149.1:26188-27348 GCF_018294505.1 Triticum aestivum | reverse complement strand
AACTGGATGCACTTCGTGTACAAAACGGACAATCTCTTTCGAAGTATCAGGGTTTCATATGGAAACTCGTTTGTTACAAAGGGATTTCATTTTTTTGAACTGCTTTGAACTCCATTGTTTTTCTGTGTTCAAAATGCACCATTAAAAGCCACATCATCAACTTACAACCCTTTCTGACTACATTTGTTATTTTTCATGAATTTACTGATTATTTTGAGCTATTAGACCATGAAATTGAAAAGCATTTGAAAGGAACTCTGAAAAGGTTCCAAGTTGGCATGGTATCATCATTTCACCCACATAGCATGTGCGGGAAAGTAGAGAGGGTTACGGCAAAAACTGGATGCGCTTCGTGTACAAAACGGACAATCTCTTTCGAAGTATCAGGGTTTCATACTGTTACAAAGGGATTTAATTTTCTTGAACTTATTTGAACTCCATAGTTATTCTGTGTTCAAAATGCACCATTCAAAGCCACATCATCAATTTACAACTCTTTCTGACTACATTTGTTATTTTCATGCATTTACTGATTATTTCTAGCTATAAGACTATGAAATTGAAAAGCATTTAAAATGAACTCTGAAAAGGTTCCAACTTGACATGGTATCATGATTTCATCCACATAGCATGTGCGAGAACGTAGAGAGGGTTACGGCAAAAACTGGATGCACTTCGTGTACAAAACGGACAATCTCTTTCGAAGCATCAGGGTTTCATACGGAAACTCCTGTGTTATAAAGGGATTTCATTTTTTGAACTTATTTGAACTCCATAGATTTTCTGTGTTCAAAATGCACCATTCAAAGCCACATCATCAATTTACAACCCTTTCTGACTTCATTTGTTATTTTTCATGCATTTACTGATTATTTTGAGCTATAAGACAATGAAATTGAAAAGCATTTAAAATGAACTCTGAAAAGGTTCCAAGTTTGCATGGTATCATCATTTCACCCACATAGCATGTGCGAGAACGTAGAGAGGGTTACTGCAAAAACTGGATGCACTTCGTGCACAAAACAGACAATCTCTTTCGAAGTATCAGGGTTTCATACGGAAACTCGTCATTTACAAAGGGATTTCATTTTTTTGAACTTATTTGAATTCCATTGTTTTTCTGTATTCAAAATGCACCATTCAAAGCCACATCATCGATT
>NW_025228149.1:22579-23896 GCF_018294505.1 Triticum aestivum | reverse complement strand
TGAAAAGCATTTAAAATGAACTCTGAAAAGGTTCCAAGTTGACATGGTATCATGATTTCATCCACATAGCATGTGCGAGAACGTAGAGAGGGTTACGGCAAAAACTGGATGCACTTCGTGTACAAAACGGACAATCTCTTTAGAAGTATCAGGGTTTCATACGGAAACTCGTCTGTTACAAAGGGATTTCATTTTTTTAAACTTATTAGAACTCCATTGTTTTTCTGTGTTCAAAATGCACCATTCAAAGCCACATCATCGATTTACAACCCTTTCTGACTTCATTTGTTATTTTTCATGCATTTACTGATTATTTTGAGCTATAAGACCATGAAATTGAAAAGCATTTGAAATGAACTCTGAAAAGGTTCCAAGTTGGCATGGTATCATCATTTCACCCACATAGCATGTGCGAGACAGTAGAGAGGGTTACGACAAAAACTGGATGCACTCCGTGTACAAAACGGACAATCTCTTTCGAAGTATCAGGGTTTCATACGGAAACTCGTCTGTTACAAAGGGATTTCATTTTTTTGAACTTATTTGAACTCCATAGTTTTTCTGTGTTCAAAATGCACTATTCAAAGCCACATCATCAATTTACAACTCTTTCTAACTACATTTGTTATTTTTCATGCATTTGCTGATTATTTTGAGCTATAAGACCATGAAATTGAAAAGCATTTGAAATGAACTCTGAAAACGTACCAAGTTTGCATGGTATCATCATTTCACCCACATAGCATGTGCGAGAAAGTGGAGAGGGTTACGGCAAAAGCTGGATGCGCTTCGTGTACAAAACGGACAATCTCTTTCGAAGTATCAGGGTTTCATACGGAAACTCGTCTGTTACAAAGGGATTTCATTTTCTTGAACTTATTTACACTCCATAGTTATTCTGTGTTCAAAATGCACCATTCAAAGCCACATCATCAATTTACAACTCTTTCTGACTACATTTGTTATTTTTCATGCATTTACTGATTATTTCTAGCTATAAGACTATGAAATTGAAAAGCATTTAAAATGAACTCTGAAAAGGTTCCAAGTTGACATGGTATCATCATTTCATCCACATAGCATGTGCGAGAACGTAGAGAGGGTTACGGCAAAAACTGGATGCACTTCGTGTACAAAACAGACAATCTCTTTCGAAGTATCAGGGTTTCATACGGAAACTCGTCATTTACAAAGGGATTTCATTTTTTTGAACTTATTTGAACTCCATCGTTATTCTGTGTTCAAAATGCACCATTCAAAGCCACATCATCAATTTACAACCCTTTCTGACTTCATTTGTTATTTTTCATGCATTTA
>NW_025228149.1:16657-19856 GCF_018294505.1 Triticum aestivum | reverse complement strand
TTCACCCACATAGCATGTGCGAGAAAGTAGAGAGGGTTACGGCAAAAACTGGATGCGCTTCGTGTACAAAACGGACAATCTCTTTCGAAGTATCAGGGTTTCATACTGTTACAAAGGGATTTCATTTTCTTGAACTTATTTGAACTCCATAGTTATTCTGTGTTCAAAATGCACCATTCAAAGCCACATCATTAATTTACAACTCTTTGTGACTACATTTGTTATTTTTCATGCATTTACTGATTATTAATAGCTATAAGACTATGAAATTGAAAAGCATTTAAAATGAACTCTGAAAAGGTTCCAAGTTGACATGGTATCATGATTTCATCCACATAGCATGTGTGACAACGTAGAGAGGGTTACGGCAAAAACTGGATGCACTTCGTGTACAAAACGGACAATCTCTTTCGAAGTATAAGGGTTTCATACGGAAACTCGTCTGCTACAAAGGGATTTCATTTTTTTGAACTTATTTGAACTCCATAGTTTTTCTGTGTTCAAAATGAACCATTGAAAGCCACAACATCAATTTGCAACCCTTTCTGACTACATTTGTTATTTTTCATGCATTTACTGATTATTTTGAGCTATGAGACCATGAAATTGAAATGCATTTGAAATGAACTCTGAAAAGGTTCCAAGTTGGCATGGTATCATCATTTCACCCACATAGCATGTGCCAGAAAGTAAGAGGGTTACGGCAAAAACTGGATGCACTTCGTGTACAAAACAGACAATCTCTTTCGAAGTATGAGAGTTTCATACGGAAACTCGTCATTTACAAAGGGATTTCATTTTTTTGAACTTATTTGAACTCCATCGTTATTCTGTGTTCAAAATGCACCATTCAAAGCCACATCATCAATTTACAACCCTTTCTGACTTCATTTGTTATTTTTCATGCATTTACTGATTATTTTGAGCTATAAGACAATGAAATTGAAAAGCATTTAAAATGAACTCTGAAAAGGTTCCAAGTTTGCATGGTATCATCATTTCACCCACATAGCATGTGCAAGAATGTAGAGAGGGTTACGGCAAAAACTGGATGCACTTTGTGTACAAAACGGACAATCTCTTTCGAAGTATCAGGGTTTCATACGGAAACTCGTCTGTTACAAAGGGATTCCATTTTTTTGAACTTCTTTGAACTCCATAGTTTTTCTGTGTTCAAAATGAACCATTGAAAGCCACATCATCAATTTACAACCCTTTGTGACTACATTTGTTATTTTTCATGCATTTACTGATTATTTTGAGCTATGAGACCACGAAATTGAAATGCATTTGAAATGAACTTTGAAAGGTTCCAAGTTGGCATGGTATCATCATTTCACCCACATAGCATGTGCGAGAAAGTAAGAGGGTTACGGCAAAAACTGGATGCACTTCGTGTACAAAACAGACAATCTCTTTCGAAGTATCAGGGTTTCATACGGAAACTCGTCATTTACAAAGGGATTTCATTTTTTGAACTTATTTGAACTCCATCGTTATTCTGTGTTCAAAATGCACCATTCAAAGCCACATCATCAATTTACAACCCTTTCTGACTTCATTTGTTATTTTTAATGCATTTACTGATTATTTTGAGCTATAAGACAATGAAATTGAAAAGCATTTAAAATGAACTCTGAAAAGGTTCCAAGTTTGCATGGTATCAGCATTTCACCCACATAGCATGTGCGAGAACGTAGAGAGGGTTACGGCAAAAACTGGATGCACTTCGTGTACAAAACGGACAATCTCTTTCGAAGGATCAGGGTTTCATATGGAAACTCGTCTGTTACAAAGGGATTTCATTTTTTTGAACTGATTTGAACTCCATTGTTTTTCTGTGTTCAAAATGCACCATTCAAAGCCACATCATCAATTTACAACCCTTTCTGACTACATTTGTTATTTTTCATGCATTTACTGATTATTTTGAGCTATAAGACCATGAAATTGAAAAGCATTTGAAATGAACTCTGAAAAGGTTCCAAGTTGGCATGGTATCATCATTTCACCCACATAGCATGTGCGAGAAAGTAGAGAGGGTTACGGCAAAAACTGGATGCGCTTCGTGTACAAAACGGACAATCTCTTTCGAAGTATCAGGGTTTCATACGGAAACTCGTCTGTTACAAAGGGATTTCATTTTCTTGAACTTATTTGAACTCCATAGTTATTCTGTGTTCAAAATGCACCATTCAAAGCCACATCATCAATTTACAACTCTTTGTGACTACATTCGTTATTTTTCATGCATTTACTGATTATTTCTACCTATAAGACTATGAAATTGAAAAGCATTTAAAATGAACTCTGAAAAGGTTCCAAGTTGACATGGTATCATGATTTCATCCACATAGCATGTGCGAGAACGTAGAGAGGGTTCCGGCAAAAACTGGATGCACTTCGTGTACAAAACGGACAATCTCTTTCGAAGTATCAGGGTTTCATACGGAAACTCGTCTGTTACAAAGGGATTTCATTTTTTTGAACTTATTTGAACTCCATAGTTTTTCTATGTTCAAAATGAACCATTGAAAGCCACATCATCAATTTAAAACCCTTTCTGACTACATTTGTTATTTTTCATGCATTTACTGATTATTTTGAGCTATGAGACCATGAAATTGAAATGCATTTGAAATGAACTCTGAAAGATTCCAAGTTGGCATGGTATCATCATTTCACCCACATAGCATGTGCGAGAAAGTAAGAGGGTTACGGCAAAAACTGGATGCACTTCGTGTACAAAACAGACAATCTCTTTCGAAGTATCAGGGTTTCATACAGAAACTCGTCATTTACAAAGGGATTTCATTTTTTTGAACTTATTTGAACTCCATCGTTATTCTGTGTTCAAAATGCACCATTCAAAGCCACATCATCAATTTACAACCCTTTCTGACTTCATTTGTTATTTTTCATGCATTTAGTGATTATTTTGAGCTATAAGACAATGAAATTGAAAAGCATTTAAAATGAACTCTGAAAAGGTTCCAAGTTTGCATGGTATCATCATTTCACCCACGTAGCATGTGCTAGAACGTAGAGAGGGTTACGGCAAAAACTGGATGCACTTCGTGTACAAAACGGACAATCTCTTTCGAAGGATCAGGGTTTCATACGAAAACTCGTCTGTTACAAAGGGATTTCATTTTTTTGAACTGATTTGAACTCCATTGTTTTTCTCTGTTCAAAATGC
>NW_025228149.1:15281-16647 GCF_018294505.1 Triticum aestivum | reverse complement strand
CGGCAAAAACTGGATGCACTTCGTGTACAAAACGGACAATCTCTTTCGAAGTATCAGGGTTTCATACGGAAACTCGTCTGTTACAAAGGGATTTCATTTTTTTGAACTTATTTGAACTCCATAGTTTTTCTATGTTCAAAATGAACCATTGAAAGCCACATCATCAATTTACAACCCTTTCTGACTACATTTGTTATTTTTCATGCATTTACTGATTATTTTGAGCTATGAGACCATGAAATTGAAATGCATTTGAAATGAACTCTGAAAGATTCCAAGTTGGCATGGTATCATCATTTCACCCACATAGCATGTGCGAGAAAGTAAGAGGGTTACGGCAAAAACTGGATGCACTTCGTGTACAAAACAGACAATCTCTTTCGAAGTATCAGGGTTTCATACGGAAACTCGTCATTTACAAAGGGATTTCATTTTTTTGAACTTATTTGAACTCCATCGTTATTCTGTGTTCAAAATGCACCATTCAAAGCCACATCATCAATTTACAACCCTTTCTGACTTCATTTGTTATTTTTCATGCATTTAGTGATTATTTGAGCTATAAGACAATGAAATTGAAAAGCATTTAAAATGAACTCTGAAAAGGTTCCAAGTTTGCATGGTATCATCATTTCACCCATGTAGCATGTGCGAGAACGTAGAGAGGGTTACGGCAAAAACTGGATGCACTTCGTGTACAAAACGGACAATCTCTTTCGAAGGATCAGGGTTTCATACGAAAACTCGTCTGTTACAAAGGGATTTCATTTTTTTGAACTGATTTGAACTCCATTGTTTTTCTCTGTTCAAAATGCACCATTCAAATCCACATCATCAATTTACAACCCTTTCTGACTACATTTGTTATTTTTCATGCATTTACTGATTATTTTGAGCTATAAGACCATGAAATTGAAAAGCATTTGAAATGAACTCTGAAAAGGTTCCAAGTTGGCATGGTATCATCATTTCACCCACATAGCATGTGCGAGAAAGTAGAGAGGGTTACGGCAAAAACTGGATGCACTTCGTGTACAAAACAGACAATCTCTTTCGAAGTATCAGGGTTTCATACGGAAACTCGTCATTTACAAAGGGATTTCATTTTTTGAACTTATTTGAACTCCATCGTTATTCTGTGTTCAAAATGCACCATTCAAAGCCACATCATCAATTTACAACCCTTTCTGACTTCATTTGTTATTTTTAATGCATTTACTGATTATTTTGAGCTATAAGACAATGAAATTGAAAAGCATTTAAAATGAACTCTGAAAAGGTTCCAAGTTTGCATGGTATCAGCATTTCACCCACATAGCATGTGCGAGAACGTAGAGAGGGTTACGGCAAAAACTGGATGCACTTC
>NW_025228149.1:13381-14209 GCF_018294505.1 Triticum aestivum | reverse complement strand
TAGAGAGGGTTCCGGCAAAAACTGGATGCACTTCGTGTACAAAACGGACAATCTCTTTCGAAGTATCAGGGTTTCATACGGAAACTCGTCTGTTACAAAGGGATTTCATTTTTTTGAACTTATTTGAACTCCATAGTTTTTCTATGTTCAAAATGAACCATTGAAAGCCACATCATCAATTTAAAACCCTTTCTGACTACATTTGTTATTTTTCATGCATTTACTGATTATTTTGAGCTATGAGACCATGAAATTGAAATGCATTTGAAATGAACTCTGAAAGATTCCAAGTTGGCATGGTATCATCATTTCACCCACATAGCATGTGCGAGAAAGTAAGAGGGTTACGGCAAAAACTGGATGCACTTCGTGTACAAAACAGACAATCTCTTTCGAAGTATCAGGGTTTCATACAGAAACTCGTCATTTACAAAGGGATTTCATTTTTTTGAACTTATTTGAACTCCATCGTTATTCTGTGTTCAAAATGCACCATTCAAAGCCACATCATCAATTTACAACCCTTTCTGACTTCATTTGTTATTTTTCATGCATTTAGTGATTATTTTGAGCTATAAGACAATGAAATTGAAAAGCATTTAAAATGAACTCTGAAAAGGTTCCAAGTTTGCATGGTATCATCATTTCACCCACGTAGCATGTGCTAGAACGTAGAGAGGGTTACGGCAAAAACTGGATGCACTTCGTGTACAAAACGGACAATCTCTTTCGAAGGATCAGGGTTTCATACGAAAACTCGTCTGTTACAAAGGGATTTCATTTTTTTGAACTGATTTGAACTCCATTGTTTTTCTCTGTTCAAAATGC
>NW_025228149.1:9688-11757 GCF_018294505.1 Triticum aestivum | reverse complement strand
ACTCCATAGTTATTCTGTGTTCAAAATGCACCATTCAAAGCCACATCATCAATTTACAACTCTTTGTGACTACATTCGTTATTTTTCATGCATTTACTGATTATTTCTAGCTATAAGACTATGAAATTGAAAAGCATTTAAAATGAACTCTGAAAAGGTTCCAAGTTGACATGGTATCATGATTTCATCCACATAGCATGTGCGAGAACATAGAGAGGGTTCCGGCAAAAACTGGATGCACTTCGTGTACAAAACGGACAATCTCTTTCGAAGTATCAGGGTTTCATACGGAAACTCGTCTGTTACAAAGGGATTTCATTTTTTTGAACTTATTTGAACTCCATAGTTTTTCTATGTTCAAAATGAACCATTGAAAGCCACATCATCAATTTAAAACCCTTTCTGACTACATTTGTTATTTTTCATGCATTTACTGATTATTTTGAGCTATGAGACCATGAAATTGAAATGCATTTGAAATGAACTCTGAAAGATTCCAAGTTGGCATGGTATCATCATTTCACCCACATAGCATGTGCGAGAAAGTAAGAGGGTTACGGCAAAAACTGGATGCACTTCGTGTACAAAACAGACAATCTCTTTCGAAGTATCAGGGTTTCATACGGAAACTCGTCATTTACAAAGGGATTTCATTTTTTTGAACTTTTTTGAACTCCATCGTTATTCTGTGTTCAAAATGCACCATTCAAAGCCACATCATCAATTTACAACCCTTTCTGACTTCATTTGTTATTTTTCATGCATTTACTGATTATTTTGAGCTATAAGACAATGAAATTGAAAAGCATTTAAAATGAACTCTGAAAAGGTTCCAAGTTTGCATGGTATCATCATTTCACCCACGTAGCATGTGCGAGAACGTAGAGAGGGTTACGGCAAAAACTGGATGCACTTCGTGTACAAAACGGACAATCTCTTTCGAAGGATCAGGGTTTCATACGAAAACTCGTCTGTTACAAAGGGATTTCATTTTTTGAACTGATTTGAACTCCATTGTTTTTCTCTGTTCAAAATGCACCATTCAAAGCCACATCATCAATTTACAACCCTTTCTGACTACATTTGTTATTTTTCATGCATTTACTGATTATTTTGAGCTATAAGACCATGAAATTGAAAAGCATTTGAAATGAACTCTGAAAAGGTTCCAAGTTGGCATGGTATCATCATTTCACCCACATAGCATGTGCGAGAAAGTAGAGAGGGTTACAGCAAAAACTGGATGCGGTTCGTGTACAAAACGGACAATCTCTTTTGAAGTATCAGGGTTTCATACGGAAACTCGTCTGTTACAAAGGGATTTCATTTTCTTGAACTAATTTGAACTCCATAGTTATTCTGTGTTCAAAATGCACCATTCAAAGCCACATCATCAATTTACAACTCTTTGTGACTACATTTGTTATTTTTCATGCATTTACTGATTATTTCTAGCTATAAGACTATGAAATTGAAAAGCATTTAAAATGAACTCTGAAAAGGTTCCAAGTTGACATGGTATCATGATTTCATCCACATAGCATGTGCGAGAACGTAGAGAGCGTTACGACAAAAACTGGATGCACTTCGTGTACAAAACGGACAATCTCTTTCGAAGTATCAGGGTTTCATACTGTTACAAAGGGATTTCATTTTCTTGAACTTATTTGAACTCCATAGTTATTCTGTGTTCAAAATGCACCATTCAAAGCCACATCATCAATTTACAACTCTTTGTGACTACATTTGTTATCTTTCATGCATTTACTGATTATTTCTAGCTATAAGACTATGAAATTGAAAAGCATTTAAAATGAACTCTGAAAAGGTTCCAAGTTGACATGGTATCATGATTTCATCCACATAGCATGTGCGACAACGTAGAGGGGGTTACGGCAAAAACTGGATGGACTTCGTGTACAAAACGGACAATCTCTTTCGAAGTATCAGGGTTTCATACGGAAACTCGTCATTTACAAAGGGATTTCATTTTTTTGAACTTATTTGAACTCCATCGTTATTCTGTGTTCAAAATGCACCATTCAAAGCCACATCATCAATTTACAACC
>NW_025228149.1:8965-9678 GCF_018294505.1 Triticum aestivum | reverse complement strand
GTACAAAACGGACAATCTCTTTCGAAGGATCAGGGTTTCATACGAAAACTCGTCTGTTACAAAGGGATTTCATTTTTTTGAACTGATTTGAACTCCATTGTTTTTCTCTGTTCAAAATGCACCATTCAAAGCCACATCATCAATTTACAACCCTTTCTGACTACATTTGTTATTTTTCATGCATTTATTGATTATTTTGAGCTATAAGACCATGAAATTGAAAAGCATTTGAAATGAACTCTGAAAAGGTTCCAAGTTGGCATGGTATCATCATTTCACCCACATAGCATGTGCGAGAAAGTAGAGAGGGTTACAGCAAAAACTGGATGCGGTTCGTGTACAAAACGGACAATCTCTTTTGAAGTATCAAGGTTTCATACGGAAACTCGTCTGTTACAAAGGGATTTCATTTTCTTGAACTAATTTGAACTCCATAGTTATTCTGTGTTCAAAATGCACCATTCAAAGCCACATCATCAATTTACAACTCTTTGTGACTACATTTGTTATTTTTCATGCATTTACTGATTATTTCTAGCTATAAGACTATGAAATTGAAAAGCATTTAAAATGAACTCTGAAAAGGTTCCAAGTTGACATGGTATCATGATTTCATCCACATAGCATGTGCGAGAACGTAGAGAGCGTTACGACAAAAACTGGATGCACTTCGTGTACAAAACGGACAATCTCTTTCGAAGTATCAGGGTTTC
>NW_025228149.1:8431-8955 GCF_018294505.1 Triticum aestivum | reverse complement strand
AACGTAGAGAGGGTTACGGCAAAAACTGGATGCACTTCGTGTACAAAACGGACAATCTCTTTCGAAGGATCAGGGTTTCATACGAAAACTCGTCTGTTACAAAGGGATTTCATTTTTTTGAACTGATTTGAACTCCATTGTTTTTCTCTGTTCAAAATGCACCATTCAAAGCCACATCATCAATTTACAACTCTTTTTGACTACATTTGTTATTTTTCATGCATTTACTGATTATTTTGAGCTATAAGACCATGAAATTTAAAAAGCATTTGAAATGAACTCTGAAAAGGTTCCAAGTTGGCATGGTATCATCATTTCACCCACATAGCATGTGCGAGAAAGTAGAGAGGGTTACGGCAAAAACTGGATGCGGTTCGTGTACAAAACGGAAAATCTCTTTCGAAGTATCAGGGTTTCATACGGAAACTCGTCTGTTACAAAGGGATTTCATTTTATTGAACTAATTTGAACTCCATAGTTATTCTATGTTCAAAATGCACCATTCAAAGCCACATCATCAATTT
>NW_025228149.1:7342-8421 GCF_018294505.1 Triticum aestivum | reverse complement strand
TGACATGGTATCATGATTTCATCCACATAGCATGTGCGAGAACGTAGAGAGCGTTACGACAAAAACTGGATGCACTTCGTGTACAAAACGGACAATCTCTTTCGAAGTATCAGGGTTTCATACTGTTACAAAGGGATTTCATTTTCTTGAACTTATTTGAACTCCATAGTTATTCTGTGTTCAAAATGCACCATTCAAAGCCACATCATCAATTTACAACTCTTTGTGACTACATTTGTTATTTTTCATGCATTTACTGATTATTTCTAGCTATAAGACTATGAAATTGAAAAGCATTTAAAATGAACTCTGAAAATGTTCCAAGTTGACATGGTATCATGATTTCATCCACATAGCATGTGCGACAACGTAGAGGGGGTTACGGCAAAAACTGGATGCACTTCGTGTACAAAACGGACAATCTCTTTCGAAGTATCAGGGTTTCATACAGAAACTCGTCTGCTACAAAGGGATTTCATTTTTTTGAACTTATTTGAACTCCATAGTTTTTCTGTGTTCAAAATGAACCATTGAAAGCCGCATCATCAATTTACAACCCTTTCTGACTACATTTGTTATTTTTCATGCATTTAGTGATTATTTTGAGCTATGAGACCATGAAATTGAAATGCATTTGAAATGAACTATGAAAAGGTTCCAAGTTGGCATGGTATCATCATTTCACCCACATAGCATGTGCGAGAAAGTAAGAGGGTTACGGCAAAAACTGGATGCACTTCGTGTACAAAACAGACAATCTCTTTCGAAGTATCAGGGTTTCATACGGAAACTCGTCATTTACAAAGGGATTTCATTTTTTTGAACTTATTTGAACTCCATTGTTATTCTGTGTTCAAAATGCACCATTCAAAGCCACATCATCAATTTACAACCCTTTCTGACTTCATTTGTTATTTTTCATGCATTTACTGATTATTTTGAGCTATAAGACAATGAAATTGAAAAGCATTTAAAATGAACTCTGAAAAGGTTCCAAGTTTGCATGGTATCATCATTTCACCAACGTAGCATGTGCGAGAACGTAGAGAGGGTTACGGCAAAAACTGGATGCACTTCGT
>NW_025228149.1:6814-7332 GCF_018294505.1 Triticum aestivum | reverse complement strand
AAAGGTTCCAAGTTGACATGGTATCATGATTTCATCCACATAGCATGTGCGAGAACGTAGAGAGGGTTACGACAAAAACTGGATGCACTTCGTGTACAAAACGGACAATCTCTTTCGAAGTATCAGGGTTTCATACTGTTACAAAGGGATTTCATTTTCTTGAACTTATTTGAACTCCATAGTTATTCTGTTTTCAAAATGCACCATTCAAAGCCACATCATCAATTTACAACTCTTTGTGACTACATTTGTTATTTTTCATGCATTTACTGATTATTTCTAGCTATAAGACTATGAAATTGAAAAGCATTTAAAATGAACTCTGAAAAGGTTCCAAGTTGACATGGTATCATGATTTCATCCACATAGCATGTGCGACAACGTAGAGGGGGTTACAGCAAAAACTGGATGCACTTCGTGTACAAAACGGACAATCTCTTTTGAAGTATCAGGGTTTCATACGGAAACTCGTCTGCTACAAAGGGATTTCATTTTTTTGAACTTATTTGAACTCCATA
>NW_025228149.1:5872-6804 GCF_018294505.1 Triticum aestivum | reverse complement strand
GACAATCTCTTTCGAAGTATCAGGGTTTCATACTGTTACAAAGGGATTTCATTTTCTTGAACTTATTTGAACTCCATAGTTATTCTGTTTTCAAAATGCACCATTCAAAGCCACATCATCAATTTACAACTCTTTGTGACTACATTTGTTATTTTTCATGCATTTATTGATTATTTCTAGCTATAAGACTATGAAATTGAAAAGCATTTAAAATGAACTCTGAAAAGGTTCCAAGTTGACATGGTATCATGATTTCATCCACATAGCATGTGCGACAACGTAGAGGGGGTTACGGCAAAAACTGGATGCACTTCGTGTACAAAACGGACAATCTCTTTTGAAGTATCAGGGTTTCATACGGAAACTCGTCTGCTACAAAGGGATTTCATTTTTTTGAACTTATTTGAACTCCATAGTTTTTCTGTGTTCAAAATGAACCATTGAAAGCCACATCATCAATTTACCACCCTTTCTGACTACATTTGTTATTTTTCATGCATTTAGTGATTATTTTGAGCTATGAGACCATGAAATTGAAATGCATTTGAAATGAACTCTGAAAAGGTTCCAAGTTGGCATGGTATCATCATTTCACCCACATAGCATGTGCGAGAAAGTAAGAGGGTTACGGCAAAAACTGGATGCACTTCGTGTACAAAACAGACAATCTCTTTCGAAGTATCAGGGTTTCATACGGAAACTCGTCATTTACAAAGGGATTTCATTTTTTTGAACTTATTTGAACTCCATTGTTATTCTGTGTTCAAAATGCACCATTCAAAGCCACATCATCAATTTACAACCCTTTCTGACTTCATTTGTTATTTTTCATGCATTTACTGATTATTTTGAGCTATAAGACAATGAAATTGAAAAGCATTTAAAATGAACTCTGAAAAGGTTCCAAGTTTGCATGGTATCATCATTTCACC
>NW_025228149.1:0-1517 GCF_018294505.1 Triticum aestivum | reverse complement strand
GTTACGACAAAAACTGGATGCACTTCGTGTACAAAACGGACAATCTCTTTCGAAGTATCAGGGTTTCATACTGTTACAAAGGGATTTCATTTTCTTGAACTTATTTGAACTCCATAGTTATTCTGTGTTCAAAATGCACCATTCAAAGCCACATCATCAATTTACAACTCTTTGTGACTACATTTGTTATTTTTCATGCATTTACTGATTATTTCTAGCTATAAGACTATGAAATTGAAAAGCATTTAAAATGAACTCTGAAAAGGTTCCAAGTTGACATGGTATCATGATTTCATCCACATAGCATGTGCGACAACGTAGAGGGGGTTACGGCAAAAACTGGATGCACTTCGTGTACAAAACGGACAATCTCTTTCGAAGTATCAGGGTTTCATACAGAAACTCGTCTGCTACAAAGGGATTTCATTTTTTTGAACTTATTTGAACTCCATAGTTTTTCTGTGTTCAAAATGAACCATTGAAAGCCACATCATCAATTTACAACCCTTTCTGACTACATTTGTTATTTTTCATGCATTTAGTGATTATTTTGAGCTATGAGACCATGAAATTGAAATGCATTTGAAATGAACTATGAAAAGGTTCCAAGTTGGCATGGTATCATCATTTCACCCACATAGCATATGCGAGAAAGTAAGAGGGTTACGGCAAAAACTGGATGCACTTCGTGTACAAAACAGACAATCTCTTTCGAAGTATCAGGGTTTCATACGGAAACTCGTCATTTACAAAGGGATTTCATTTTTTTGAACTTATTTGAACTCCATTGTTATTCTATGTTCAAAATGCACCACTCAAAGCCACATCATCAATTTACAACCCTTTCTGACTTCATTTGTTATTTTTCATGCATTTACTGATTATTTTGAGCTATAAGACAATGAAATTGAAAAGTATTTAAAATGAACTCTGAAAAGGTTCCAAGTTTGCATGGTATCATCATTTCACCCACGTAGCATGTGCGAGAACGTAGAGAGGGTTACGGCAAAAACTGGATGCACTTCGTGTACAAAACGGACAATCTCTTTCGAAGGATCAGGGTTTCATACGAAAACTCGTCTGTTACAAAGGGATTTCATTTTTTTGACCTGATTTGAACTCCATTGTTTTTCTCTGTTCAAAATGCACCATTCAAAGCCACATCATCAATTTACAACCCTTTTTGACTACATTTGTTATTTTTCATGCATTTACTGATTATTTTGAGCTATAAGACCATGAAATTGAAAAGCATTTGAAATGAACTCTGAAAAGGTTCCAAGTTGGCATGGTATCATCATTTCACCCACATAGCATGTGCGAGACAGTAGAGAGGGTTACGGCAAAAACTGGATGCGGTTCGTGTACAAAACGGACAATCTCTTTCGAAGTATCAGGGTTTCATACGGAAACTCGTCTGTTACAAAGGGATTTCATTTTATTGAACTAATTTGAACTCCATAGTTATTCTGTGTTCAAAATGCACCATTCAAAGCCACATCATCAATTTACAACTC
>NW_025228148.1:154139-160192 GCF_018294505.1 Triticum aestivum | reverse complement strand
AATCGGCCAAGACTGCCAGTGTTGTTGACAGACACGAAGCGCACCTTGGGGTTCAACAACTATGGAAATCACTTTGGACCCCAAAACGGTGAGTAATAGTCCATGAAACGGGTCAGAATCGACAAGATTTGCGAATGTTGATGACCGACATGTACACACACACTGGGGTTTGTCAATCGTGGAAATCGCTCTAGGACCCCAAAACGATGAGTAATAGTGCACGAAACGGACCAGAATCGGGCAAAAACTGCGATTATTGATGACCGACATGTAAGCACTCAGTGGGGTTCAACAACCATGGAAATCGCTTTGGGACCCCAAAAACGGCGAGTAATAGTCCACGAAACAGGTCAGGATCGACAAAAACCGCAAGTGTTGATGACTGACATGTCAACTTGCCACGGGTTCATCAATTGTGGAAATCACTCCAGGACCCCAAAACGGTGAGTAATGGTCCATGAAACGGGCCAAAATCGTCCAAAACTGCGAGTGTTGATGATCGACACGTAAGCGCACCTCGGTGCTCAAACACTATGGAAACTGCTCAGAATTGGCCCAAATCATCTCTGTTGACGACATACACTTAAAGGCACCCCGGGGATCGTTAATTATGGAAACCGCTCTAGGACCCCAAAACGGTGGCTAGTAGTCCACGAAACGGACCAGAACTGGCCAAAATTGTGAGCGTTGATGACCGACATGTAAACGCACCATGGGGTTCGTCAATCGTGGAAATCACTTCGGGATCCCAAAACTATGTAGAAACGGGCCAGAATCGGCTCAAATTGCGAGTCTTGACGACCAATGCGTAAGCACATGTTTGGATTCGACAACCATGGAAATCGATTTGGGACCCCAAAACAGTTTGTAATAGTCCATGAAACGGGTCAGAATCGACAAAAAACGCGACTTTTGATGACCGACACTTAAACGCAGCCCGGGGTTTGTCAATCATGGAAATCACTACGGGACCCCAAAACAGTGAGTAATACTACATGAAACGGGCCAGAATCGGCCAAGACTGCGAGTGTTCATGATCGACACGTAAGCGCACCATGGGGTTCAACAACTATGGAAATCGCTTCGGACCCCAAAACGGTGAGTAATAGTCCACGAAACGGGTCAGATTGGCCAAAACCGTGAGTGTTGACGACGTACATGTAAATGCACCCCGGGGATCGTCAATCGTGGAAATCCCTTTTGTACCCCAAAACGGTGAGTAATAGTCCACGAAACGGTCCAGAATCGACAAAAACCGTGAGTGTTGATGACCGGCACGTAAACGCACTCCGGGGTTCGTAAATCATGGAAATCGCTCTAGGACCGCAAAACGATGAGTCAAACTGCACGAAACCGGCCAGAATCGGCCAAAACTGTGAATGTTGATGACCGACACGTAAACACACCTTGGGGTTCAACAACCATGGAATCGCTTCAGGACCCCAAAACGGTGAGTAATAGTCAACGAAATGGGTCAGAATCGACAAAAACCGCGAGTGTTGATGACCGACACGTAAACGCACTGCGGGGTTTATCAATCGTGGAAATCACTCTGGGACCCCAAAACAATGAGTAATAGTTCATGAAACGGGCCAGATCATCAAAAACTGCGAGTGTTAATGACCGACACGTAAGCGCACCTTGGAGTTCAAACACTGTGGAAATCGCTTCGGGACCCCAAGACAGTGAGTAATAGTCCACGAAACAGCTCAGAATTGGCCAAAACCATCTGTGTTGATGACGAACACTTAAACGCACCCCGGGGATCGTCAATCATGGAAATCGCTCTAGGACACCAAAACGATGGGTAGTGGTCCATGAAACGGACCAGAATTGGCCAAAATTGTGAGTGTTGATGACCGACACGTAACCGCACTCCGGGGTTCGTCAGTCGTGGGAATTGCTCTAGGGCCCCAAAACGATGAGTCATAGTGCACGAATAGGCCAGAATTGGCCAAAACTGCGAGTGTTGATGACTGACATGTAAGCACACCTTGGGGGTTCAACAACCATGGAATCGCTTTGGGACCCCAAAACGGTGAGTAATAGTCCACGAAACAGGTCAGAATCGGCAAAAAAGCGCGACTGTTGATGACCGACACGTAAACGCACCCCGGGGTTCATCAATTGTATAAATCACTCGGGGACCCCAAAACATCGAGTAATAGTCCACGAAACGGGCTCGAATCGGCCAAGACTGCCAGTGTTGTTGACAGACACGAAGCGCACCTTGGGGTTCAACAACTATGGAAATCACTTTGGACCCCAAAACGGTGAGTAATAGTCCATGAAACGGGTCAGAATCGACAAGATTTGCGAATGTTGATGACCGACATGTACACACACACTGGGGTTTGTCAATCGTGGAAATCGCTCTAGGACCCCAAAACGATGAGTAATAGTGCACGAAACGGACCAGAATCGGGCAAAAACTGCGATTATTGATGACCGACATGTAAGCACTCAGTGGGGTTCAACAACCATGGAAATCGCTTTGGGACCCCAAAAACGGCGAGTAATAGTCCACGAAACAGGTCAGGATCGACAAAAACCGCAAGTGTTGATGACTGACATGTCAACTTGCCACGGGTTCATCAATAGTGGAAATCACTCCAGAACCCCAAAACGGTGAGTAATGGTCCATGAAACGGGCCAAAATCGTCCAAAACTGCGAGTGTTGATGATCGACACGTAAGCGCACCTCGGTGCTCAAACACTATGGAAACTGCTCAGAATTGGCCCAAATCATCTCTGTTGACGACATACACTTAAAGGCACCCCGGGGATCGTTAATTATGGAAACCGCTCTAGGACCCCAAAACGGTGGCTAGTAGTCCACGAAACGGACCAGAACTGGCCAAAATTGTGAGCGTTGATGACCGACATGTAAACGCACCATGGGGTTCGTCAATCGTGGAAATCACTTCGGGATCCCAAAACTATGTAGAAACGGGCCAGAATCGGCTCAAATTGCGAGTCTTGACGACCAACGCGTAAGCACATGTTTGGATTCGACAACCATGGAAATCGATTTGGGACCCCAAAACGGTTTGTAATAGTCCATGAAACGGGTCAGAATCGACAAAAAACGCGACTTTTGATGACCGACACTTAAACGCAGCCCGGGGTTTGTCAATCATGGAAATCACTACGGGACCCCAAAACAGTGAGTAATACTACATGAAACGGGCCAGAATCGGCCAAGACTGCGAGTGTTCATGATCGACACGTAAGCGCACCATGGGGTTCAACAACTATGGAAATCGCTTCGGACCCCAAAACGGTGAGTAATAGTCCACGAAACGGGTCAGATTAGCCAAAACCGTGAGTGTTGACGACGTACATGTAAATGCACCCCGGGGATCGTCAATCGTGGAAATCCCTTTTGTACCCCAAAACGGTGAGTAATAGTCCACGAAACGGTCCAGAATCGACAAAAACCGTGAGTGTTGATGACCGGCACGTAAACGCACTCCGGGGTTCGTAAATCATGGAAATCGCTCTAGGACCGAAAAACGATGAGTCAAACTGCACGAAACCGGCCAGAATCGGCCAAAACTGTGAATGTTGATGACCGACACGTAAACACACCTTGGGGTTCAACAACCATGGGATCGCTTCAGGACCCCAAAACGGTGAGTAGTAGTCAACGAAATGGGTCAGAATCGACAAAAACCGCGAGTGTTGATGACCGACACGTAAACGCACTGCGGGGTTTATCAATCGTGGAAATCACTCTGGGACCCCAAAACAATGAGTAATAGTTCATGAAACGGGCCAGATCGTCAAAAACTGCGAGTGTTAATGACCGACACGTAAGCGCACCTTGGAGTTCAAACACTGTGGAAATCGCTTCGGGACCCCAAGACGGTGAGTAATAGTCCACGAAACAGCTCAGAATTGGCCAAAACCATCTGTGTTGATGACGAACACTTAAACGCACCCCGGGGATCGTCAATCGTGGAAATCGCTCTAGGACACCAAAACGATGGGTAGTGGTCCATGAAACGGACCAGAATTGGCCAAAATTGTGAGTGTTGATGACCGACACGTAACCGCACTCCGGGGTTCGTCAGTCGTGGGAATTGCTCTAGGGCCCCAAAACGATGAGTCATAGTGCACGAATAGGCCAGAATTGGCCAAAACTGCGAGTGTTGATGACTGACATGTAAGCACAACTTGGGGGTTCAACAACCATGGAATCGCTCTGGGACCCCAAAACGGTGAGTAATAGTCCACGAAACAGGTCAGAATCGGCAAAAAAGCGCGACTGTTGATGACCGACACGTAAACGCACACCGGGGTTCATCAATTGTATAAATCACTCGGGGACCCCAAAACATCGAGTAATAGTCCACGAAACGGGCTCGAATCGGCCAAGACTGCCAGTGTTGTTGACAGACACGAAGCGCACCTTGGGGTTCAACAACTATGGAAATCACTTTGGACCCCAAAACGGTGAGTAATAGTCCATGAAACGGGTCAGAATCGACAAGATTTGCGAATGTTGATGACCGACATGTACACACACACTGGGGTTTGTCAATCGTGGAAATCGCTCTAGGACCCCAAAACAATGAGTAATAGTGCACGAAACGGACCAGAATCGGGCAAAAACTGCGATTATTGATGACCGACATGTAAGCACTCAGTGGGGTTCAACAACCATGGAAATCGCTTTGGGACCCCAAAAACGCGAGTAATAGTCCACGAAACAGGTCAGGATCGACAAAAACCGCAAGTGTTGATGACTGACATGTCAACTTGCCCCGGGTTCATCAATGGTGGAAATCACTCCAGGACCCCAAAACGGTGAGTAATGGTCCATGAAACGGGCCAAAATCGTCCAAAACTGCGAGTGTTGATGATCGACACGTAAGCGCACCTCGGTGTTCAAACACTATGGAAACTGCTCAGAATTGGCCCAAATCATCTCTGTTGATGACATACACTTAAAGGCACCCCGGGGATCGTTAATCATGGAAACCTCTCTAGGACCCCAAAACGGTGGCTAGTAGTCCACGAAACGGACCAGAACTGGCCAAAATTGTGAGCGTTGATGACCGACATGTAAACGCACCATGGGGTTCGTCAATCGTGGAAATCACTTCGGGATCCCAAAACTATGTAGAAACAGGCCAGAATCGGCTCAAATTGCGAGTCTTGACGACCAACGCGTAAGCACATGTTTGGATTCGACAACCATGGAAATCGATTTGGGACCCCAAAATGGTTTGTAATAGTCCATGAAACGGGTCAGAATCGACAAAAAACGCGACTTTTGATGACCGACACTTAAACGCAGCCCGGGGTTTGTCAATCATGGAAATCACTACGGGACCCCAAAACAGTGAGTAATACTACATGAAACGGGCCAGAATCGGCCAAGACTACGAGTGTTCATGACCGACACGTAAGCGCACCATGGGGTTCAACAACTATGGAAATCGCTTCGGACCCCAAAACGGTGAGTAATAGTCCACGAAACGGGTCAGATTGGCCAAAACCGTGAGTGTTGACGACGTACATGTAAATGCACCCCGGGGATCGTCAATCGTGGAAATCCCTTTTGTACCCCAAAACGGTGAGTAATAGTCCACGAAACGGTCCAGAATCGACAAAAACCGTGAGTGTTGATGACCGGCACGTAAACGCACTCCGGGGTTCGTAAATCATGGAAATCGCTCTAGGACCGCAAAACGATGAGTCAAACTGCACGAAACCGGCCAGAATCGGCCAAAACTGTGAATGTTGATGACCGACACGTAAACACACCTTGGGGTTCAACAACCATGGAATCGCTTCAGGACCCCAAAACGGTGAGTAATAGTCAACGAAATGGGTCAGAATCGACAAAAACCGCGAGTGTTGATGACCGACACGTAAACGCACTGCGGGGTTTATCAATCGTGGAAATCACTCTGGGACCCCAAAACAATGAGTAATAGTTCATGAAACGGGCCAGATCATCAAAAACTGCGAGTGTTAATGACCGACACGTAAGCGCACCTTGGAGTTCAAACACTGTGGAAATCGCTTCGGGACCCCAAGAC
>NW_025228148.1:150179-151904 GCF_018294505.1 Triticum aestivum | reverse complement strand
CCCGGGGATCGTCAATCATGGAAATCGCTCTAGGACACCAAAACGATGGGTAGTGGTCCATGAAACGGACCAGAATTGGCCAAAATTGTGAGTGTTGATGACCGACACGTAACCGCACTCCGGGGTTCGTCAGTCGTGGGAATTGCTCTAGGGCCCCAAAACGATGAGTCATAGTGCACGAATAGGCCAGAATTGGCCAAAACTGCGAGTGTTGATGACTGACATGTAAGCACACCTTGGGGGTTCAACAACCATGGAATCGCTTTGGGACCCCAAAACGGTGAGTAATAGTCCACGAAACAGGTCAGAATCGGCAAAACAGCGCGACTGTTGATGACCGACACGTAAACGCACCCCGGGGTTCATCAATTGTATAAATCACTCGGGGACCCCAAAACATCGAGTAATAGTCCACGAAACGGGCTCGAATCGGCCAAGACTGCCAGTGTTGTTGACAGACACGAAGCGCACCTTGGGGTTCAACAACTATGGAAATCACTTTGGACCCCAAAACGGTGAGTAATAGTCCATGAAACGGGTCAGAATCGACAAGATTTGCGAATGTTGATGACCGACATGTACACACACACTGGGGTTTGTCAATCGTGGAAATCGCTCTAGGACCCCAAAACGATGAGTAATAGTGCACGAAACGGACCAGAATCGGGCAAAAACTGCGATTATTGATGACCGACATGTAAGCACTCAGTGGGGTTCAACAACCATGGAAATCGCTTTGGGACCCCAAGAACGGCGAGTAATAGTCCACGAAACAGGTCAGGATCGACAAAAACCGCAAGTGTTGATGACTGACATGTCAACTTGCCCCGGGTTCATCAATAGTGGAAATCACTCCAGGACCCCAAAACGGTGAGTAATGGTCCATGAAACGGGCCAAAATCGTCCAAAACTGCGAGTGTTGATGATCGACACGTAAGCGCACCTCGGTGTTCAAACACTATGGAAACTGCTCAGAATTGGCCCAAATCATCTCTGTTGACGACATACACTTAAAGGCACCCCGGGGATCGTTAATCATGGAAACCGCTCTAGGACCCCAAAACGGTGGCTAGTAGTCCACGAAACGGACCAGAACTGGCCAAAATTGTGAGCGTTGATGACCGACATGTAAACGCACCATGGGGTTCGTCAATCGTGGAAATCACTTCGGGATCCCAAAACTATGTACAAACGGGCCAGAATCGGCTCAAATTGCGAGTCTTGACGACCAACGCGTAAGCACATGTTTGGATTCGACAACCATGGAAATCGACTTGGGACCCCAAAACGGTTTGTAATAGTCCATGAAACGGGTCAGAATCGACAAAAAACGCGACTTTTGATGACCGACACTTAAACGCAGCCCGGGGTTTGTCAATCATGGAAATCACTACGGGACCCCAAAACAGTGAGTAATACTACATGAAACGGGCCAGAATCGGCCAAGACTGCAAGTGTTCATGACCGACATGTAAGCGCACCATGGGGTTCAACAACTATGGAAATCGCTTCGGACCCCAAAACGATGAGTAATAGTCCACGAAACGGGTCAGATTGGCCAAAACCGTGAGTGTTGACGACGTACATGTAAATGCACCCCGGGGATCGTCAATCGTGGAAATCCCTTTTGTACCGCAAAACGGTGAGTAATAGTCCACGAAACGGTCCAGAATCGACAAAAACCGTGAGTGTTGATGACCGGCACGTAAACGCACTCCGGGGTTC
>NW_025228148.1:143868-149490 GCF_018294505.1 Triticum aestivum | reverse complement strand
CGGGGATCGTCAATCGTGGAAATCCCTTTTGTACCCCAAAACGGTGAGTAATAGTCCACGAAACGGTCCAGAATCGACAAAAACCGTGAGTGTTGATGACCGGCACGTAAACGCACTCCGGGGTTCGTAAATCATGGAAATCGCTCTAGGACCGCAAAACGATGAGTCAAACTGCACGAAACCGGCCAGAATCGGCCAAAACTGTGAATGTTGATGACCGACACGTAAACACACCTTGGGGTTCAACAACCATGGAATCGCTTCAGGACCCCAAAACGGTGAGTAATAGTCAACGAAATGGGTCAGAATCGACAAAAACCGCGAGTGTTGATGACCGACACGTAAACGCACTGCGGGGTTTATCAATCGTGGAAATCACTCTGGGACCCCAAAACAATGAGTAATAGTTCATGAAACGGGCCAGATCGTCAAAAACTGCGAGTGTTAATGACCGACACGTAAGCGCACCTTGGAGTTCAAACACTGTGGAAATCGCTTCGGGACCCCAAGACGGTGAGTAATAGTCCATGAAACAGCTCAAAATTGGCCAAAACCATCTGTGTTGATGACGAACACATAAACGCACCCCGGGGATCGTCAATCGTGGAAATCGCTCTAGGACACCAAAACGATGGGTAGTGGTCCATGAAACGGACCAGAATTGGCCAAAATTGTGAGTGTTGATGACCGACACGTAACCGCACTCCGGGGTTCGTCAGTCGTGGGAATTGCTCTTGGGCCCCAAAACGATGAGTCATAGTGCACGAATAGGCCAGAATTGGCCAAAACTGCGAGTGTTGATGACTGACATGTAAGCACACCTTGGGGGTTCACCAACCATGGAATCGCTTTGGGACCCCAAAACGGTGAGTAATAGTCCACGAAACAGGTCAGAATCGGCAAAAAAGCGCGACTGTAGATGACCGATACGTAAACGCACCCCGGGGTTCATCAATTGTATAAATCACTCGGGGACCCCAAAACATCGAGTAATAGTCCACGAAACGGGCTCGAATCGGCCAAGACTGCCAGTGTTGTTGACAGACATGAAGCGCACCTTGGGGTTCAACAACTATGGAAATCACTTTGGACCCCAAAACGGTGAGTAATAGTCCATGAAACGGGTCAGAATCGACAAGATTTGCGAATGTTGATGACCGACATGTACACACACACTGGGGTTTGTCAATCGTGGAAATCGCTCTAGGACCCCAAAACGATGAGTAATAGTGCACGAAACGGACCAGAATCGGGCAAAAACTGCGATTATTGATAACCGACATGTCAGCACTCAGTGGGGTTCAACAACCATGGAAATCGCTTTGGGACCCCAAAAACGGCAAGTAATAGTCCACGAAACAGGTCAGGATCGACAAAAACCGCAAGTTTTGATGACTGACATGTCAACTTGCCCCGGGTTCATCAATAGTGGAAATCACTCCAGGACCCCAAAACGGTGAGTAATGGTCCATGAAACGGGCCAAAATCGTCCAAAACTGCGAGTGTTGATGATCGACACGTAAGCGCACCTCGGTGTTCAAACACTATGGAAACTGCTCAGAATTGGCCCAAATCATCTCTGTTGACGACATACACTTAAAGGCACCCCGGGGATCGTTAATCATGGAAACCGCTCTAGGACCCCAAAACGGTGGCTAGTAGTCCACGAAACGGACCAGAACTGGCCAAAATTGTGAGCGTTGATGACCGACATGTAAACGCACCATGGGGTTCGTCAATCGTGGAAATCACTTCGGGATCCCAAAACTATGTAGAAACGGGCCAGAATCGGCTCAAATTGCGAGTCTTGACGACCAACGCGTAAGCACATGTTTGGATTCGACAACCATGGAAATCGACTTGGGACCCCAAAACGGTTTGTAATAGTCCATGAAACGGGTCAGAATCGACAAAAAACGCGACTTTTGATGACCGACACTTAAACGCAGCCCGGGGTTTGTCAATCATGGAAATCACTACGGGACCCCAAAACAGTGAGTAATACTTCATGAAACGGGCCAGAATCGGCCAAGACTGCAAGTGTTCATGACCGACATGTAAGCGCACCATGGGGTTCAACAACTATGGAAATCGCTTCGGACCCCAAAACGGTGAGTAATAGTCCACGAAACGGGTCAGATTGGCCAAAACCGTGAGTGTTGACGACGTACATGTAAATGCACCCCGGGGATCGTCAATCGTGGAAATCCCTTTTGTACCCCAAAACGGTGAGTAATAGTCCACGAAACGGTCCAGAATCGACAAAAACCGTGAGTGTTGATGACCGGCACGTAAATGCACTCCGGGGTTCGTAAATCATGGAAATCGCTCTAGGACCGCAAAACGATGAGTCAAACTGCACGAAACCGGCCAGAATCAGCCAAAACTGTGAATGTTGATGACCGACACGTAAACACACCTTGGGGTTCAACAACCATGGAATCGCTTCAGGACCCCAAAACGGTGAGTAATAGTCAACGAAATGGGTCAGAATCGACAAAAACCGCGAGTGTTGATGACCGACACGTAAACGCACTGCGGGGTTTATCAATCGTGGAAATCACTCTGGGACCCCAAAACAATGAGTAATAGTTCATGAAACGGGCCAGATCGTCAAAAACTGCGAGTGTTAATGACCGACACGTAAGCGCACCTTGGAGTTCAAACACTGTGGAAATCGCTTCGGGACCCCAAGACGGTGAGTAATAGTCCATGAAACAGCTCAAAATTGGCCAAAACCATCTGTGTTGATGACGAACACATAAACGCACCCCGGGGATCGTCAATCGTGGAAATCGCTCTAGGACACCAAAACGATGGGTAGTGGTCCATGAAACGGACCAGAATTGGCCAAAATTGTGAGTGTTGATGACCGACATGTAACCGCACTCCGGGGTTCGTCAGTCGTGGGAATTGCTCTAGGGCCCCAAAACGATGAGTCATAGTGCACGAATAGGCCAGAATTGGCCAAAACTGCGAGTGTTGATGACTGACATGTAAGCACACCTTGGGGGTTCAACAACCATGGAATCGCTTTGGGACCCCAAAACGGTGAGTAATAGTCCACGAAACAGGTCAGAATCGGCAAAAAAGCGCGACTGTTGATGACCGACACGTAAACGCACCCCGGGGTTCATCAATTGTATAAATCACTCGGGGACCCCAAAACATCGAGTAATAGTCCACGAAACGGGCTCGAATCGGCCAAGACTGCCAGTGTTGTTGACAGACACGAAGCGCACCTTGGGGTTCAACAACTATGGGAATCACTTTGGACCCCAAAACGGTGAGTAATAGTCCATGAAACGGGTCAGAATCGACAAGATTTGCGAATGTTGATGACCGACATGTACACACACACTGGGGTTTGTCAATCGTGGAAATCGCTCTAGGACCCCAAAACGATGAGTAATAGTGCACGAAACGGACCAGAATCGGGCAAAAACTGCGATTATTGATGACCGACATGTAAGCACTCAGTGGGGTTCAACAACCATGGAAATCGCTTTGGGACCCCAAAAACGGCAAGTAATAGTCCACGAAACAGGTCAGGATCGACAAAAACCGCAAGTGTTGATGACTGACATGTCAACTTGCCCCGGGTTCATCAATAGTGGAAATCACTCCAGGACCCCAAAACGGTGAGTAATGGTCCATGAAACGGGCCAAAATCGTCCAAAACTGCGAGTGTTGATGATCGACACGTAAGCGCACCTCGGTGTTCAAACACTATGGAAACTGCTCAGAATTGGCCCAAATCATCTTTGTTGACGACATACACTTAAAGGCACCCCGGGGATCGTTAATCATGGAAACCGCTCTAGGACCCCAAAACGGTGGCTAGTAGTCCACGAAACGGACCAGAACTGGCCAAAATTGTGAGCGTTGATGACCGACATGTAAACGCACCATGGGGTTCGTCAATCATGGAAATCACTTCGGGATCCCAAAACTATGTAGAAACGGGCCAGAATCGGCTCAAATTGCGAGTCTTGACGACCAACGTGTAAGCACATGTTTGGATTCGACAACCATGGAAATCGACTTGGGATCCCAAAACGGTTTGTAATAGTCCATGAAACGGGTCAGAATCGACAAAAAACGCGACTTTTGATGACCGACACTTAAACGCGGCCCGGGGTTTGTCAATCATGGAAATCACTACGGGACCCCAAAACAGTGAGTAATACTACATGAAACGGGCCAGAATCGGCCAAGACTACAAGTGTTCATGACCGACATGTAAGCGCACCATGGGGTTCAACAACTATGGAAATCGCTTCGGACCCCAAAACGGTGAGTAATAGTCCACGAAACGGGTCAGATTGGCCAAAACCGTGAGTGTTGACGACGTACATGTAAATGCACCCCGGGGATCGTCAATCGTGGAAATCCCTTTTGTACCCCAAAACGGTGAGTAATAGTCCACGAAACGGTCCAGAATCGACAAAAACCGTGAGTGTTGATGACCGGCACGTAAACGCACTCCGGGGTTCGTAAATCATGGAAATCGCTCTAGGACCGCAAAACGATGAGTCAAACTGCACGAAACCGGCCAGAATCGGCCAAAACTGTGAATGTTGATGACCGACACGTAAACACACCTTGGGGTTCAACAACCATGGAATCGCTTCAGGACCCCAAAACGGTGAGTAATAGTCAACGAAATGGGTCAGAATCGACAAAAACCGCGAGTGTTGATGACCGACACATAAACGCACTGCGGGGTTTATCAATCGTGGAAATCACTCTGGGACCCCAAAACAATGAGTAATAGTTCATGAAACGGGCCAGATCGTCAAAAACTGCGAGTGTTAATGACCGACACGTAAGCGCACCTTGGAGTTCAAACACTGTGGAAATCGCTTCGGGACCCCAAGACGGTGAGTAATAGTCCACGAAACAGCTCAAAATTGGCCAAAACCATCTGTGTTGATGACGAACACATAAACGCACCCCGGGGATCGTCAATCGTGGAAATCGCTCTAGGACACCAAAACGATGGGTAGTGGTCCATGAAACGGACCAGAATTGGCCAAAATTGTGAGTGTTGATGACCGACACGTAACCGCACTCCGGGGTTCGTCAGTCGTGGGAATTGCTCTAGGGCCCCAAAACGATGAGTCATAGTGCACGAATAGGCCAGAATTGGCCAAAACTGCGAGTGTTGATGACTGACATGTAAGCACACCTTGGGGGTTCAACAACCATGGAATCGCTTTGGGACCCCAAAACGGTGAGTAATAGTCCACGAAACAGGTCAGAATCGGCAAAAAAGCGCGACTGTTGATGACCGACACGTAAACGCACCCCGGGGTTCATCAATTGTATAAATCACTCGGGGACCCCAAAACATCGAGTAATAGTCCACGAAACGGGCTCGAATCGGCCAAGACTGCCAGTGTTGTTGACAGACACGAAGCGCACCTTGGGGTTCAACAACTATGGGAATCACTTTGGACCCCAAAACGGTGAGTAATAGTCCATGAAACGGGTCAGAATCGACAAGATTTGCGAATGTTGATGACCGACATGTACACACACACTGGGGTTTGTCAATCGTGGAAATCGCTCTAGGACCCCAAAACGATGAGTAATAGTGCACGAAACGGACCAGAATCG
>NW_025228148.1:130654-142219 GCF_018294505.1 Triticum aestivum | reverse complement strand
TTAATGACCGACACGTAAGCGCACCTTGGAGTTCAAACACTGTGGAAATCGCTTCGGGACCCCAAGACGGTGAGTAATAGTCCACGAAACAGCTCAAAATTGGCCAAAACCATCTGTGTTGATGACGAACACATAAACGCACCCCGGGGATCGTCAATCGTGGAAATCGCTCTAGGACACCAAAACGATGGTTAGTGGTCCATGAAACGGACCAGAATTGGCCAAAATTGTGAGTGTTGATGACCGACACGTAACCGCACTACGGGGTTCGTCAGTCGTGGGAATTGCTCTAGGGCCCCAAAACGATGAGTCATAGTGCACGAATAGGCCAGAATTGGCCAAAACTGCGAGTGTTGATGACTGACATGTAAGCACACCTTGTGGGTTCAACAACCATGGAATCGCTTTGGGACCCCAAAATGGTGAGTAATAGTCCACGAAACAGGTCAGAATCGGCAAAAAAGCGCGACTGTTGATGACCGACACGTAAACGCACCCCGGGGTTCATCAATTGTATAAATCACTCGGGGACCCCAAAACATCGAGTAATAGTCCACGAAACGGGCTCGAATCGGCCAAGACTGCCAGTGTTGTTGACAGACACGAAGTGCACCTTGGGGTTCAACAACTATGGAAATCACTTTGGACCCCAAAACGGTGAGTAATAGTCCATGAAACGGGTCAGAATCGACAAGATTTGCGAATGTTGATGACCGACATGTACACACACACTGGGGTTTGTCAATCGTGGAAATCGCTCTAGGACCCCAAAAGGATGAGTAATAGTGCACGAAACGGACCAGAATCAGGCAAAAACTGCGATTATTGATGACCGACATGTAAGCACTCAGTGGGGTTCAACAACCATGGAAATCGCTTTGGGACCCCAAAAACGGCAAGTAATAGTCCACGAAACAGGTCAGGATCGACAAAAACCGCAAGTTTTGATGACTGACATGTCAACTTGCCCCGGGTTCATCAATAGTGGAAATCACTCCAGGACCCCAAAACGGTGAGTAATGGTCCCTGAAACGGGCCAAAATCGTCCAAAACTGCGAGTGTTGATGATCGACACGTAAGCGCACCTCGGTGTTCAAACACTATGGAAACTGCTCAGAATTGGCCCAAATCATCTCTGTTGACGACATACACTTAAAGGCACCCCGGGGATCGTTAATCATGGAAACCGCTCTAGGACCCCAAAACGGTGGCTAGTAGTCCACGAAACGGACCAGAACTGGCCAAAATTGTGAGCGTTGATGACCGACATGTAAACGCACCATGGGGTTCGTCAATCGTGGAAATCACTTCGGGATCCCAAAACTATGTAGAAACGGGCCAGAATCGGCTCAAATTGCGAGTCTTGACGACCAACGCGTAAGCACATGTTTGGATTCGACAACCATGGAAATCGACTTGGGACCCCAAAACGGTTTGTAATAGTCCATGAAACGGGTCAGAATCGACAAAAAACGCGACTTTTGATGACCGACACTTAAACGCAGCCCGGGGTTTGTCAATCATGGAAATCACTACGGGACCCCAAAACAGTGAGTAATACTACATGAAACGGGCCAGAATCGGCGAAGACTGCAAGTGTTCATGACCGACATGTAAGCGCACCATGGGGTTCAACAACTATGGAAATCGCTTCGGACCCCAAAACGGTGAGTAATAGTCCACGAAACGGGTTAGATTGGCCAAAACCGTGAGTGTTGACGACGTACATGTAAATGCACCCCGGGGATCGTCAATCGTGGAAATCCCTTTTGTACCCCAAAACGGTGAGTAATAGTCCACGAAACGGTCCAGAATCGAAAAAAACCGTGAGTGTTGATGACCGGCACGTAAACGCACTCCGGGGTTCGTAAATCATGGAAATCGCTCTAGGACCGCAAAACGATGAGTCAAACTGCACGAAACCGGCCAGAATCAGCCAAAACTGTGAATGTTGATGACCGACACGTAAACACACCTTGGGGTTCAACAACCATGGAATCGCTTCAGGACCCCAAAACGGTGAGTAATAGTCAACGAAATGGGTCAGAATCGACAAAAACCGCGAGTGTTGATGACCGACACGTAAACGCACTGCGGGGTTTATCAATCGTGGAAATCACTCTGGGACCCCAAAACAATGAGTAATAGTTCATGAAACGGGCCAGATCGTCAAAAACTGCGAGTGTTAATGACCGACACGTAAGCGCACCTTGGAGTTCAAACACTGTGGAAATCGCTTCGGGACCCCAAGACGGTGAGTAATAGTCCATGAAACAGCTCAAAATTGGCCAAAACCATCTGTGTTGATGACGAACACATAAACGCACCCCGGGGATCGTCAATCGTGGAAATCGCTCTAGGACACCAAAACGATGGGTAGTGGTCCATGAAACGGACCAGAATTGGCCAAAATTGTGAGTGTTGATGACCGACATGTAACCGCACTCCGGGGTTCGTCAGTCGTGGGAATTGCTCTAGGGCCCCAAAACGATGAGTCATAGTGCACGAATAGGCCAGAATTGGCCAAAACTGCGAGTGTTGATGACGGACATGTAAGCACACCTTGGGGGTTCAACAACCATGGAATCTCTTTGGGACCCCAAAACGGTGAGTAATAGTCCACGAAACAGGTCAGAATCGGCAAAAAAGCGCGACTGTTGATGACCGACACGTAAACGCACCCCGGGGTTCATCAATTGTATAAATCACTCGGGGACCCCAAAACATCGAGTAATAGTCCACGAAACGGGCTCGAATCGGCCAAGACTGCCAGTGTTGTTGACAGACACGAAGCGCACCTTGGGGTTCAACAACTATGGGAATCACTTTGGACCCCAAAACGGTGAGTAATAGTCCATGAAACGGGTCAGAATCGACAAGATTTGCGAATGTTGATGACCGACATGTACACACACACTGGGGTTTGTCAATCGTGGAAATCGCTCTAGGACCCCAAAACGATGAGTAATAGTGCACGAAACGGACCAGAATCGTGCAAAAACTGTGATTATTGATGACCGACATGTAAGCACTCAGTGGGGTTCAACAACCATGGAAATCGCTTTGGGACCCCAAAAACGGCAAGTAATAGTCCACGAAACAGGTCAGGATCGACAAAAACCGCAAGTGTTGATGACTGACATGTCAACTTGCCCCGGGTTCATCAATAGTGGAAATCACTCCAGGACCCCAAAACGGTGAGTAATGGTCCATGAAACGGGCCAAAATCGTCCAAAACTGCGAGTGTTGATGATCGACACATAAGCGCACCTCGGTGTTCAAACACTATGGAAACTGCTCAGAATTGGCCCAAATCATCTCTGTTGACGACATACACTTAAAGGCACCCCGGGGATCGTTAATCATGGAAACCGCTCTAGGACCCCAAAACGGTGGCTAGTAGTCCACGAAACGGACCAGAACTGGCCAAAATTGTGAGCGTTGATGACCGGCATGTAAACGCACCATGGGGTTCGTCAATCATGGAAATCACTTCGGGATCCCAAAACTATGTAGAAACGGGCCAGAATCGGCTCAAATTGCGAGTCTTGACGACCAACGTGTAAGCACATGTTTGGATTCGACAACCATGGAAATCGACTTGGGACCCCAAAACGGTTTGTAATAGTCCATGAAACGGGTCAGAATCGACAAAAAACGCGACTTTTGATGACCGACACTTAAACGCGGCCCGGGGTTTGTCAATCATGGAAATCACTACGGGACCCCAAAACAGTGAGTAATACTACATGAAACGGGCCAGAATCGGCCAAGACTACAAGTGTTCATGACCGACATGTAAGCGCACCATGGGGTTCAACAACTATGGAAATCGCTTTGGACCCCAAAACGGTGAGTAATAGTCCACGAAACGGGTCAGATTGGCCAAAACCGTGAGTGTTGACGACGTACATGTAAATGCACCCCGGGGATCGTCAATCGTGGAAATCCCTTTTGTACCCCAAAACGGTGAGTAATAGTCCACGAAACGGTCCAGAATCGACAAAAACCGTGAGTGTTGATGACCGGCACGTAAACGCACTCCGGGGTTCGTAAATCATGGAAATCGCTCTAGGAGCGCAAAACGATGAGTCAAACTGCACGAAACCGGCCAGAATCGGCCAAAACTGTGAATGTTGATGACCGACACGTAAACACACCTTGGGGTTCAACAACCATGGAATCGCTTCAGGACCCCAAAACGGTGAGTAATAGTCAACGAAATGGGTCAGAATCGACAAAAACCGCGAGTGTTGATGACCGACACGTAAACGCACTGCGGGGTTTATCAATCGTGGAAATCACTCTGGGACCCCAAAACAATGAGTAATAGTTCATGAAACGGGCCAGATCGTCAAAAACTGCGAGTGTTAATGACCAACACGTAAGCGCACCTTGGAGTTCAAACACTGTGGAAATCGCTTCGGGACCCCAAGACGGTGAGTAATAGTCCACGAAACAGCTCAAAATTGGCCAAAACCATCTGTGTTGATGACGAACACATAAACGCACCCCGGGGATCGTCAATCGTGGAAATCGCTCTAGGACACCAAAACGATGGTTAGTGGTCCATGAAACGGACCAGAATTGGCCAAAATTGTGAGTGTTGATGACCGACACGTAACCGCACTTCGGGGTTCGTCAGTCGTGGGAATTGCTCTAGGGCCCCAAAACGATGAGTCATAGTGCACGAATAGGACAGAATTGGCCAAAACTGCGAGTGTTGATGACTGACATGTAAGCACACCTTGTGGGTTCAACAACCATGGAATCGCTTTGGGACCCCAAAATGGTGAGTAATAGTCCACGAAACAGGTCAGAATCGGCAAAAAAGCGCGACTGTTGATGACCGACACGTAAACGCACCCCGGGGTTCATCAATTGTATAAATCACTCGGGGACCCCAAAACATCGAGTAATAGTCCACGAAACGGGCTCGAATCGGCCAAGACTGCCAGTGTTTTTGACAGACACGAAGCGCACCTTGGGGTTCAACAACTATGGAAATCACTTTGGACCCCAAAACGGTGAGTAATAGTCCATGAAACGGGTCAGAATCGACAAGATTTGCGAATGTTGATGACCGACATGTACACACACACTGGGGTTTGTCAATCATGGAAATCGCTCTAGGACCCCAAAACGATGAGTAATAGTGCACGAAACGGACCAGAATCGGGCAAAAACTGCGATTATTGATGACCGACATGTAAGCACTCAGTGGGGTTCAACAACCATGGAAATCGCTTTGGGACCCCAAAAATGGCTAGTAATAGTCCACGAAACAGGTCAGGATCGACAAAAACCGCGAGTGTTGATGACTGACATGTAAACTTGCCCCGGGTTCATCAATAGTGGAAATCACTCCGGGACCCCAAAACGGTGAGTAATGGTCCATGAAACGGGCCAAAATCGTCCAAAACTGTGAGTGTTGATGACCGACACGTAAGCGCACCATGGGGTTCAACAACTATGGAAATCGCTTCGGACCCCAAAACGGTGAGTAATAGTCCACGAAAAGGGTCAGAATTGGCCAAAACCGTGAGTGTTGACGACGTACATGTAAATGCACCCCGGGGATCGTCAATCGTGGAAATCCCTTTTGTACCCCAAAACGGTGAGTAATAGTCCACGAAACGGTCCAGAATCGACAAAAATCGTGAGTGTTGATGACCGGCACGTAAACGCACTCCGGGGTTCGTAAATCATGGAAATCGCTCTAGGACCGCAAAACGATGAGTCAAACTGCACGAAACCGGCCAGAATCGGCCAAAATTGCGAATGTTGATGACCGACACGTAAACACACCTTGGGGTTCAACAACCATGGAATCGTTCAGGACCCGAAAACGGTGAGTAATAGTCAACGAAATGGGTCAGAATCGACAAAACCCGCGAGTGTAGATGACCGACACGTAAACGCACTGCGGGGTTTATCAATCGTGGAAATCACTCTGGGACCCCAAAACAATGAGTAATAGTTCATGAAACGGGCCAGATCGTCAAAAACTGCGAGTGTTAATGACCGACACGTAAGCGCACCTTGGAGTTCAAACACTGTGGAAATCGCTTCGGGACCCCAAGACGGTGAGTAATAGTCCACGAAACAGCTCAGAATTGGCCAAAACCATCTGTGTTGATGACGAACACTTAAATGCACCCCGAGGATCGTCAATCGTGGAAATCGCTCTAGGACACCAAAACGATGGGTAGTGGTCCATGAAACGGACCAGAATTGGCCAAAATTGTGAGTGTTGATGACCGACACGTAACCGCACTCCGGGGTTCGCCAATCGTGGGAATTTCTCTAGGGCCCCAAAACGATGAGTCATAGTGCACGAATTGGCCAGAATTGGCCAAAAATGTGAGTGTTGATGACTGACATGTAAGCACACCTTGTGGGTTCAACAACCATGGAATCGCTTTGGGACCCCAAAACGGTGAGTAACAGTCCACGAAACAGGTCAGAATCGGCAAAAAAGCGCGACTGTTGATGACCGACACGTAAACGCACCCCGGGGTTCATCAATTGTATAAATCACTCGGGGACCCCAAAACATCGAGTAATAGTCCACAAAACGGGCTCGAATCGGCCAAGACTGCCAGTGTTGTTGACAGACACGAAGCGCACCTTGGGGTTCAACAACTATGGAAATCACTTTGGACCCCAAAACGGTGAGTAATAGTCCATGAAACGGGTCAGAATCGACAAGATTTGCGAATGTTGATAACCGACATGTACACACACACTGGGGTTTGTCAATCATGGAAATCGCTCTAGGACCCCAAAACGATGAGTAATAGTGCACGAAACGGACCAGAATCAGGCAAAAACTGCGATTATTGATGACCGACATGTAAGCACTCAGTGGGGTTCAACAACCATGGAAATCGCTTTGGGACCCCAAAAATGGCGAGTAATAGTCCACGAAACAGGTCAGGATCGACAAAAACCGCGAGTGTTGATGACTGACATGTAAACTTGCCCCGGGTTCATCAATAGTGGAAATCACTCCGGGACCCCAAAACGGTGAGTAGTGGTCCATGAAACGGGCCAAAATCGTCCAAAACTGCGAGTGTTGATGACCGACACGTAAGCGCACCATGGGGTTCAACAACTATGGAAATCGCTTCGGACCCCAAAACGGTGAGTAATAGTCCACGAAACGGGTCAGAATTGGCCAAAACCGTGAGTGTTGACGACGTACATGTAAATGCACCCCGGGGATCGTCAATCGTGGAAATCCCTTTTGTACCCCAAAACGGTGAGTAATAGTCCACGAAACGGTCCAGAATCGACAAAAATCGTGAGTGTTGATGACCGGCACGTAAACGCACTCCGGGGTTCGTAAATCATGGAAATCGCTCTAGGACCGCAAAACGATGAGTCAAACTGCACGAAACCGGCCAGAATCGGCCAAAATTGCGAATGTTGATGACCGACACGTAAACACACCTTGGGGTTCAACAACCATGGAATCGTTCAGGACCCCAAAACGGTGAGTAATAGTCAACGAAATGGGTCAGAATCGACAAAAACCGCGAGTGTAGATGACCGACACGTAAACGCACTGCGGGGTTTATCAATCGTGGAAATCACTCTGGGACCCCAAAACAATGAGTAATAGTTCATGAAACGGGCCAGATCGTCAAAAACTGCGAGTGTTAATGACCGACACGTAAGCGCACCTTGGAGTTCAAACACTGTGGAAATCGCTTCGGGACCCCAAGACGGTGAGTAATAGTCCACGAAACAGCTCAGAATTGGCCAAAACCATCTGTGTTGATGACGAACACTTAAACGCACCCCGAGGATCGTCAATCGTGGAAATCGCTCTAGGACACCAAAACGATGGGTAGTGGTCCATGAAATGGACCAGAATTGGCCAAAATTGTGAGTGTTGATGACCGACACGTAACCGCACTCCGGGGTTCGTCAATCGTGGGAATTGCTCTAGGGCCCCAAAACGATGAGTCATAGTGCACGAATTGGCCAGAATTGGCCAAAAATGTGAGTGTTGATGACTGACATGTAAGCACACCTTGTGGCTTCAACAACCATGGAATCGCTTTGGGACCCCAAAACGGTGAGTAACAGTCCACGAAACAGGTCAGAATCGGCAAAAAAGCGCGACTGTTGATGACCGACATGTAAACGCACCCCGGGGTTCATCAATTGTATAAATCACTCGGGGACCCCAAAACATCGAGTAATAGTCCACAAAACGGGCTCGAATCGGCCAAGACTGCCAGTGTTGTTGACAGACACGAAGCGCACCTTGGGGTTCAACAACTATGGAAATCACTTTGGACCCCAAAACGGTGAGTAATAATCCATGAAACGGGTCAGAATCAACAAGATTTGCGAATGTTGATAACCGACATGTACATACACACTGGGGTTTGTCAATCATGGAAATCGCTCTAGGACCCCAAAACGATGAGTAATAGTGCACGAAACGGACCAGAATCAGGCAAAAACTGCGATTATTGATGACCGACATGTAAGCACTCAGTGGGGTTCAACAACCATGGAAATCGCTTTGGGACCCCAAAAATGGCGAGTAATAGTCCACGAAACAGGTCAGGATCGACAAAAACCGCGAGTGTTGATGACTGACATGTAAACTTGCCCCGGGTTCATCAATAGTGGAAATCACTCCGGGACCCCAAAACGGTGAGTAGTGGTCCATGAAACGGGCCAAAATCGTCCAAAACTACGAGTGTTGATGACCGACACGTAAGCGCACCATGGGGTTCAACAACTATGGAAATCGCTTCGGACCCCAAAACGGTGAGTAATAGTCCACGAAACGGGTCAGAATTGGCCAAAACCGTGAGTGTTGACGACGTACATGTAAATGCACCCCGGGGATCGTCAATCGTGGAAATCCCTTTTGTACCCCAAAACGGTGAGTAATAGTCCACGAAACGGTCCAGAATCGACAAAAATCGTGAGTGTTGATGACCGGCACGTAAACGCACTCCGGGGTTCGTAAATCATGGAAATCGCTCTAGGACCGCAAAACGATGAGTCAAACTGCACGAAACCGGCCAGAATCGGCCAAAATTGCGAATGTTGATGACCGACACGTAAACACACCTTGGGGTTCAACAACCATGGAATCGTTCAGGACCCGAAAACGGTGAGTAATAGTCAACGAAATGGGTCAGAATCAACAAAAACCGCGAGTGTAGATGACCGACACGTAAACGCACTGCGGGGTTTATCAATCATGGAAATCACTCTGGGACCCCAAAACAATGAGTAATAGTTCATGAAATGGGCCAGATCGTCAAAAACTGCGAGTGTTAATGACCGACACGTAAGCGCACCTTGGAGTTCAAACACTGTGGAAATCGCTTCGGGACCCCAAGACGGTGAGTAATAGTCCACGAAACAGCTCAGAATTGGCCAAAACCATCTGTGTTGATGACGAACACTTAAACGCACCCCGAGGATCGTCAATCGTGGAAATCGCTCTAGGACACCAAAACGATGGGTAGTGGTCCATGAAACGGACCAGAATTGGCCAAAATTGTGAGTGTTGATGACCGACACGTAACCGCACTCCGGGGTTCGTCAATCGTGGGAATTGCTCTAGGGCCCCAAAACGATGAGTCATAGTGCACGAATTGGCCAGAATTGGCCAAAAATGTGAGTGTTGATGACTGACATGTAAGCACACCTTGTGGCTTCAACAACCATGGAATCGCTTTGGGACCCCAAAACGGTGAGTAACAGTCCACGAAACAGGTCAGAATCGGCAAAAAGCGCGACTGTTGATGACCGACACGTAAACGCACCCCGGGGTTCATCAATTGTATAAATCACTCGGGGACCCCAAAACATCGAGTAATAGTCCACAAAACGGGCTCGAATCGGCCAAGACTGCCAGTGTTGTTGACAGACACGAAGCGCACCTTGGGGTTCAACAACTATGGAAATCACTTTGGACCCCAAAATGGTGAGTAATAGTCCATGAAACGGGTCAGAATCGACAAGATTTGCGAATGTTGATAACCGACATGTACACACACACTGGGGTTTGTCAATCATGGAAATCGCTCTAGGACCCCAAAACGATGAGTAATAGTGCACGAAACGGACCAGAATCGGGCAAAAACTGCGATTATTGATGACCGACATGTAAGCACTCAGTGGGGTTCAACAACCATGGAAATCGCTTTGGGACCCCAAAAATGGCGAGTAATAGTCCACGAAACAGGTCAGGATCGACAAAAACCGCGAGTGTTGATGACTGACATGTAAACTTGCCCCGGGTTCATCAATAGTGGAAATCACTCCGGGACCCCAAAACGGTGAGTAATGGTCCATGAAACGGGCCAAAATCGTCCAAAACTGCGAGTGTTGATGACCGACACGTAAGCGCACCATGGGGTTCAACAACTATGGAAATCGCTTCGGACCCCAAAACGGTGAGTAATAGTCCACGAAACGGGTCAGAATTGGCCAAAACCGTGAGTGTTGACGACGTACATGTAAATGCACCCCGGGGATCGTCAATCGTGGAAATCCCTTTTGTACCCCAAAACGGTGAGTAATAGTCCACGAAACGGTCCAGAATCGACAAAAATCGTGAGTGTTGATGACCGGCACGTAAACGCACTCCGGGGTTCGTAAATCATGGAAATCGCTCTAGGACCGCAAAACGATGAGTCAAACTGCACGAAACCGGCCAGAATCGGCCAAAATTGCGAATGTTGATGACCGACACGTAAACACACCTTGGGGTTCAACAACCATGGAATCGTTCAGGACCCGAAAACGGTGAGTAATAGTCAACGAAATGGGTCAGAATCAACAAAAACCGCGAGTGTAGATGACCGACACGTAAACGCACTGCGGGGTTTATCAATCGTGGAAATCACTCTGGGACCCCAAAACAATGAGTAATAGTTCATGAAATGGGCCAGATCGTCAAAAACTGCGAGTGTTAATGACCGACACGTAAGCGCACCTTGGAGTTCAAACACTGTGGAAATCGCTTCGGGACCCCAAGACGGTGAGTAATAGTCCACGAAACAGCTCAGAATTGGCCAAAACCATCTGTGTTGATGACGAACACTTAAACGCACCCCGAGGATCATCAATCGTGGAAATCGCTCTAGGACACCAAAACGATGGGTAGTGGTCCATGAAACGGACCAGAATTGGCCAAAGTTGTGAGTGTTGATGACCGACACGTAACCGCACTCCGGGGTTCGTCAATCGTGGGAATTGCTCTAGGGCCCCAAAACGATGAGTCATAGTGCACGAATTGGCCAGAATTGGCCAAAAATGTGAGTGTTGATGACTGACATGTAAGCACACCTTGTGGCTTCAACAACCATGGAATCGCTTTGGGACCCCAAAACGGTGAGTAACAGTCCACGAAACAGGTCAGAATCGGCAAAAAAGCGCGACTGTTGATGACCGACACGTAAACGCACCCCGGGGTTCATCAATTGTATAAATCACTCGGGGACCCCAAAACATCGAGTAATAGTCCACAAAACGGGCTCGAATCGGCCAAGACTGCCAGTGTTGTTGACAGACACGAAG
>NW_025228148.1:128549-129749 GCF_018294505.1 Triticum aestivum | reverse complement strand
CGAGTGTTGATGACCGACACGTAAGCGCACCATGGGGTTCAACAACTATGGAAATCGCTTCGGACCCCAAAACGGTGAGTAATAGTCCACGAAACGGGTCAGAATTGGCCAAAACCGTGAGTGTTGACGACGTACATGTAAATGCACCCCGGGGATCGTCAATCGTGGAAATCCCTTTTGTACCCCAAAACGGTGAGTAATAGTCCACGAAACGGTCCAGAATCGACAAAAATCGTGAGTGTTGATGACCGGCACGTAAACGCACTCCGGGGTTCGTAAATCATGGAAATCGCTCTAGGACCGCAAAACGATGAGTCAAACTGCACGAAACCGGCCAGAATCGGCCAAAATTGCGAATGTTGATGACCGACACGTAAACACACCTTGGGGTTCAACAACCATGGAATCGTTCAGGACCCGAAAACGGTGAGTAATAGTCAACGAAATGGGTCAGAATCGACAAAAACCGCGAGTGTAGATGACCGACACGTAAACGCACTGCGGGGTTTATCAATCGTGGAAATCACTCTGGGACCCCAAAACAATGAGTAATAGTTCATGAAATGGGCCAGATCGTCAAAAACTGCGAGTGTTAATGACCGACACGTAAGCGCACCTTGGAGTTCAAACACTGTGGAAATCGCTTCGGGACCCCAAGACGGTGAGTAATAGTCCACGAAACAGCTCAGAATTGGCCAAAACCATCTGTGTTGATGACGAACACTTAAACGCACCCCGAGGATCGTCAATCGTGGAAATCGCTCTAGGACACCAAAACAATGGGTAGTGGTCCATGAAACGGACCAGAATTGGCCAAAATTGTGAGTGTTGATGACCGACACGTAACCGCACTCCGGGGTTCGTCAATCATGGGAATTGCTCTAGGGCCCCAAAACAATGAGTCATAGTGCACGAATAGGCCAGAATTGGCCAAAACTGTGAGTGTTGATGACTGACATGTAAGCACACCTTGTGGGTTCAACAACCATGGAATCGCTTTGGGACCCCAAAACGGTGAGTAATAGTCCACGAAACAGGTCAGAATCGGCAAAAAAGCGCGACTGTTGATGACCGACACGTAAACGCACCCCGGGGTTCATCAATTGTATAAATCACTCGGGGACCCCAAAACATCGAGTAATAGTCCACAAAACGGGCTCGAATCGGCCAAGACTGCCAGTGTTGTTGACAGACACGAAG
>NW_025228148.1:125061-128241 GCF_018294505.1 Triticum aestivum | reverse complement strand
TTCAACAACCATGGAATCGCTTTGGGACCCCAAAACGGTGAGTAACAGTCCACGAAACAGGTCAGAATCGGCAAAAAAGCGCGACTGTTGATGACCGACACGTAAACGCACCCCGGGGTTCATCAATTGTATAAATCACTCGGGGACCCCAAAACATCGAGTAATAGTCCACAAAACGGGCTCGAATCGGCCAAGACTGCCAGTGTTGTTGACAGACACGAAGCGCACCTTGGGGTTCAACAACTATGGAAATCACTTTGGACCCCAAAACGGTGAGTAATAGTCCATGAAACGGGTCAGAATGGACAAGATTTGCGAATGTTGATAACCGACATGTACACACACACTGGGGTTTGTCAATCATGGAAATCGCTCTAGGACCCCAAAACGCTGAGTAATAGTGCACGAAACGGACCAGAATCGGGCAAAAACTGCGATTATTGATGACCGACATGTAAGCACTCAGTGGGGTTCAACAACCATGGAAATCGCTTTGGGACCCCAAAAATGGCGAGTAATAGTCCACGAAACAGGTCAGGATCGACAAAAACCGCGAGTGTTGATGACTGACATGTAAACTTGCCCCGGGTTCATCAATAGTGGAAATCACTCCGGGACCCCAAAACATTGAGTAATGGTCCATGAAACGGGCCAAAATCGTCCAAAACTGCGAGTGTTGATGACCGACACGTAAGCGCACCATGGGGTTCAACAACTATGGAAATCGCTTCGGACCCCAAAACGGTGAGTAATAGTCCACGAAACGGGTCAGAATTGGCCAAAACCGTGAGTGTTGACGACGTACATGTAAATGCACCCCGGGGATCGTCAATCGTGGAAATCCCTTTTGTACCCCAAAACGGTGACTAATAGTCCACGAAACGGTCCAGAATCGACAAAAATCGTGAGTGTTGATGACCGGCACGTAAACGCACTCCGGGGTTCGTAAATCATGGAAATCGCTCTAGGACCGCAAAACGATGAGTCAAACTGCACGAAACCGGCTAGAATCGGCCAAAATTGCGAATGTTGATGACCGACACGTAAACACACCTTGGGGTTCAACAACCATGGAATCGTTCAGGACCCAAAAATGGTGAGTAATAGTCAACGAAATGGGTCAGAATTGACAAAAACCGCGAGTGTAGATGACCGACACGTAAACACACTGCGGGGTTTATCAATCGTGGAAATCACTCTGGGACCCCAAAACAATGAGTAATAGTTCATGAAACGGGCCAGATCGTCAAAAACTTCAAGTGTTAATGACCGACACGTAAGCGCACCTTGGAGTTCAAACACTATGGAAATCGCTTCGGGACCCCAAGACGGTGAGTAATAGTCCACGAAACAGCTCAGAATTGGCCAAAACCATCTGTGTTGATGACGAACAGTTAAACGCACCCTGGGGATCGTCAATCGTGGAAATCGCTCTAGGACACCAAAACGATGGGTAGTGGTCCATGAAACGGACCAGAATTGGCCAAAATTGTGAGTGTTGATGACCGACACGTAACCGCACTCCGGGGTTCGTCAATCGTGGGAATTGCTCTAGGGCCCCAAAATGATGAGTCATAGTGCACGAATAGGCCAGAATTGGCCAAAACTGCGACTGTTGATGACTGACATGTAAGCACACCTTGTGGGTTCAACAACCATGGAATCGCTTTGGGACCCCAAAACGGTGAGTAATAGTCCACGAAACAGGTCAGAATCGGCAAAAAAGCGCGACTGTTGATGACCGACACATAAACGCACCCCGGGGTTCATCAATTGTATAAATCACTCGGGGACCCCAAAACATCGAGTAATAGTCCACGAAACGGGCTCGAATCGGCCAAGACTGCCAGTGTTGTTGATAGACACGAAGCGCACCTTGGGGTTCAACAACTATGGAAATCACTTTGGACCCCAAAACAGTGAGTAATAGTCCATGAAACGGGTCAGAATCGACAAGATTTGCGAATGTTGATAACCGACATGTACACACACACTGGGTTTGTCAATCATGGAAATCGCTCTAGGACCACAAAACGATGAGTAATAGTGCATGAAACGGACCAGAATCGGGCAAAAACTGCGATTATTGATGACCGACATGTAAGCACTCAGTGGGGTTCAACAACCATGGAAATCGCTTTGGGACCCCAAAAATGGCGAGTAATAGTCCACGAAACAGGTCAGGATCGACAAAAACCGCGAGTGTTGATGACTGACATGTAAACTTGCCCCGGGTTCATCAATAGTGGAAATCACTCCGGGACCCCAAAACGGTGAGTAATGGTCCATGAAACGGGCCAAAATCGTCCAAAACTGCGAGTGTTGATGACCGACACGTAAGCGCACCTCGGTGTTCAAACACTATGGAAACTGCTCAGAATTGGCCCAAACCGTCTCTGTTGACGACATACACTTAAAGGCACCCCGGGGATCGTTAATCATGGAAACCGCTCTAGGGCCCCAAAACGGTGGCTAGTAGTCCACGAAACGGACCAGAACTGGCCAAAATTGTGAGCGTTGATGACCGACATGTAAACGCACCATGGGGTTCGTCAATCGTGGAAATCACTTCGGGATCCCAAAACTATGTAGAAACGGGCCAGAATCGGCTCAAATTGCGAGTCTTGACGACCAACGCGTAAGCACATGTTTGCATTCGACAACCATGGAAATCGATTTGGGACCCCAAAACGGTTTGTAATAGTCCATGAAACGGGTCAGAATCGACAAAAAACGCGACTTTTGATGACCGACACTTAAACGCAGCCCGGGGTTTGTCAATCATGGAAATCACTACGGGACCCCGAAAACAGTGAGTAATAGTACATGAAACGGGCCAGAATCGGCCAAGACCACGAGTGTTCATGACCGACACGTAAGCGCACCATGGGGTTCAACAACTATGAAAATCGCTTCGGACCCCAAAACGGTGAGTAATAGTGCACGAAACGGGTCAGAATTGGCCAAAACCGTGAGTGTTGACGATGTACATGTAAATGCACCCCGGGGATCGTCAATCGTGGAAATCCCTTTGTACCCCAAAACGGTGAGTAATAGTCCACGAAACGGTCCAGAATCGACAAAAACCGTGAGTGTTGATGACCGGCACGTAAACTCACTCCGGGGTTCGTAAATCATGGAAATCGCTCTAGGACCGCAAAACGATGAGTCACACTGCAC
>NW_025228148.1:115612-124543 GCF_018294505.1 Triticum aestivum | reverse complement strand
GAATCGACAAGATTTGCGAATGTTGATGACCGACATGTACACACACACTGGGGTTTGTCAATCGTGGAAATCGCTCTAGGACCCCAAAACGATGAGTAATAGTGCACGAAACGGACCAGAATCGGGCAAAAACTGCGATTATTGATGACCGACATGTAAGCACTCAGTGGGGTTCAACAACCATGGAAATCGCTTTGGGACCCCAAAAATGGCGAGTAATAGTCCACGAAACAGGTCAGGATCGACAAAAACCGCGAGTGTTGATGACTGACATGTAAACTTGCCCCGGGTTCATCAATAGTGGAAATCACTCCGGGACCCCAAAACGGTGAGTAATGGTCCATGAAACGGGCCAAAATCGTCCAAAACTGCGAGTGTTGATGACCGACACGTAAGCGCACCTCGGTGTTCAAACACTATGGAAACTGCTCAGAATTGGCCCAAACCGTCTCTGTTGACGACATACACTTAAAGGCACACCGGGGATCGTTAATCATGGAAACCGCTCTAGGGCCCCAAAACGGTGGCTAGTAGTCCACGAAACGGACCAGAACTGGCCAAAATTGTGAGCGTTGATGACCGACATGTAAACGCACCATGGGGTTCGTCAATCGTGGAAATCACTTCGGGATCCCAAAACTATGTAGAAACGGGCCAGAATCGGCTCAAATTGCGAGTCTTGACGACCAACGCGTAAGCACATGTTTGCATTCGACAACCATGGAAATCGATTTGGGACCCCAAAACGGTTTGTAATAGTACATGAAACGGGTCAGAATCGACAAAAAACGCGACTTTTGATGACCGACACTTAAACACAGCCCGGGGTTTGTCAATCATGGAAATCACTACGGGACCCCGAAACAGTGAGTAATAGTACATGAAACGGGCCAGAATCGGCCAAGACCACGAGTGTTCATGACCGACACGTAAGCGCACCATGGGGTTCAACAACTATGAAAATCGCTTCGGACCCCAAAACGGTGAGTAATAGTGCACGAAACGGGTCAGAATTGGCCAAAACCGTGAGTGTTGACGATGTACATGTAAATGCACCCCGGGGATCGTCAATCGTGGAAATCCCTTTGTACCCCAAAACGGTGAGTAATAGTCCACGAAACGGTCCAGAATCGACAAAAACCGTGAGTGTTGATGACCGGCACGTAAACTCACTCCGGGGTTCGTAAATCATGGAAATCGCTGTAGGACCGCAAAACGATGAGTCACACTGCACGAAACCGGCCAGAATCGGCCAAAACTGCGAATGTTGATGACCGACACATAAACACACCTTGGGGTTCAACAACCATGGAATCACTTCAGGACCCCAAAACGGTGAGTAATAGTCAACGAAATGGGTCAGAATCGACAAAATCCGCGAGTGTTGATGACCGACACGTAAAACTATGGAAATCACTTTGGACCCCAAAACGGTGAGTAATAGTCCATGAAACGGGTCAGAATCGACAAGATTTGCGAATGTTGATGACCGACATGTACACACACACTGGGGTTTGTCAATCGTGGAAATCGCTCTAGGACCCCAAAACGATGAGTAATAGTGCACGAAACGGACCAGAATCGGGCAAAAACTGCGATTATTGATGACCGACATGTAAGCACTCAGTGGGGTTCAACAACCATGGAAATCGCTTTGGGACCCCAAAAACGGCGAGTAATAGTCCACGAAACAGGTCAGGATCGACAAAAACCGCGAGTGTTGATGACTGACATGTCAACTTGCCCCGGGTTCATCAATAGTGGAAATCACTCCGGGACCCCAAAACGGTGAGTAATGGTCCATGAAACGGGCCAAAATCGTCCAAAACTGCGAGTGTTGATGACCGACACGTAAGCGCACCTCGGTGTTCAAACACTATGGAAACTGCTCAGAATTGGCCCAAACCGTCTCTGTTGACGACATACACTTAAAGGCACCCCGGGGATCGTTAATCATGGAAACCGCTCTAGGGCCCCAAAACGGTGGCTAGTAGTCCACGAAACGGACCAGAACTGGCCAAAATTGTGAGCGTTGATGACCGACATGTAAACGCACCATGGGGTTCGTCAATCGTGGAAATCACTTCGGGATCCCAAAACTATGTAGAAACGGGCCAGAATCGGCTCAAATTGCGAGTCTTGACGACCAACGCGTAAGCACATGTTTGGATTCGACAACCATGGAAATCGATTTGGGACCCCAAAACGGTTTGTAATAGTCCATGAAACGGGTCAGAATCGACAAAAAACGCGACTTTTGATGACCGACACTTAAACGCAGCCCGGGGTTTGTCAATCATGGAAATCACTACGGGACCCCGAAGCAGTGAGTAATAGTACATGAAACGGGCCAGAATCGGCCAAGACCACGAGTGTTCATGACCGACACGTAAGCGCACCATGGGGTTCAACAACTATGAAAATCGCTTCGGACCCCAAAACGGTGAGTAATAGTGCACGAAACGGGTCAGAATTGGCCAAAACCGTGAGTGTTGACGATGTACATGTAAATGCACCCCGGGGATCATCAATCGTGGAAATCCCTTTGTACCCCAAAACGGTGAGTAATAGTCCACGAAACGGTCCAGAATCGACAAAAACCGTGAGTGTTGATGACCGGCACGTAAACGCACTCCGGGGTTCGTAAATCATGGAAATCGCTCTAGGACCGCAAAACGATGAGTCACACTGCACGAAACCGGCCAGAATCGGCCAAAACTGCGAATGTTGATGACCGACACGTAAACACACCTTGGGGTTCAACAACCATGGAATCACTTCAGGACCCCAAAACGGTGAGTAATAGTCAACGAAATGGGTCAGAATCGACAAAATCCGCGAGTGTTGATGACCGACACGTAAAACTATGGAAATCACTTTGGACCCCAAAACGGTGAGTAATAGTCCATGAAACGGGTCGGAATCGACAAGATTTGCGAATGTTGATGACCGACATGTACACACACACTGGGGTTTGTCAATCGTGGAAATCGCTCTAGGACCCCAAAACGATGAGTAATAGTGCACGAAACGGACCAGAATCGGGCAAAAACTGCGATTATTGATGACCGACATGTAAGCACTCAGTGGGGTTCAACAACCATGGAAATCGCTTTGGGACCCCAAAAATGGCGAGTAATAGTCCACGAAACAGGTCAGGATCGACAAAAACCGCGAGTGTTGATGACTGACATGTAAACTTGCCCCGGGTTCATCAATAGTGGAAATCACTCCGGGACCCCAAAACGGTGAGTAATGGTCCATGAAACGGGCCAAAATCGTCCAAAACTGCGAGTGTTGATGACCGACACGTAAGCGCACCTCGGTGTTCAAACACTATGGAAACTGCTCAGAATTGGCCCAAACCGTCTCTGTTGACGACATACACTTAAAGGCACCCCGGGGATCGTTAATCATGGAAACCGCTCTAGGGCCCCAAAACGGTGGCTAGTAGTCCACGAAACGGACCAGAACTAGCCAAAATTGTGAGCGTTGATGACCGACATGTAAACGCACCATGGGGTTCGTCAATCGTGGAAATCACTTCGGGATCCCAAAACTATGTAGAAACGGGCCAGAATCGGCTCAAATTGCGAGTCTTGACGACCAACGCGTGAGCACATGTTTGGATTCGACAACCATGGAAATCGATTTGGGACCCCAAAACGGTTTGTAATAGTCCATGAAACGGGTCAGAATCGACAAAAAACGCGACTTTTGATGACCGACACTTAAACGCAGCCCGGGGTTTGTCAATCATGGAAATCACTACGGGACCCCGAAGCAGTGAGTAATAGTACATGAAACGGGCCAGAATCGGCCAAGACCACGAGTGTTCATGACCGACACGTAAGCGCACCATGGGGTTCAACAACTATGAAAATCGCTTCGGACCCCAAAACGGTGAGTAATAGTGCACGAAACGGGTCAGAATTGGCCAAAACCATGAGTGTTGACGATGTACATGTAAATGCACCCCGGGGATCATCAATCGTGGAAATCCCTTTGTACCCCAAAACGGTGAGTAATAGTCCACGAAACGGTCCAGAATCGACAAAAACCGTGAGTGTTGATGACCGGCACGTAAACGCACTCCGGGGTTCGTAAATCATGGAAATCGCTCTAGGACCGCAAAACGATGAGTCACACTGCACGAAACCGGCCAGAATCGGCCAAAACTGCGAATGTTGATGACCGACACGTAAACACACCTTGGGGTTCAACAACCATGGAATCACTTCAGGACCCCAAAACGGTGAGTAATAGTCAACGAAATGGGTCAGAATCGACAAAATCCGCGAGTGTTGATGACCGACACGTAAAACTATGGAAATCACTTTGGACCCCAAAACGGTGAGTAATAGTCCATGAAACGGGTCGGAATCGACAAGATTTGCGAATGTTGATGACCGACATGTACACACACACTGGGGTTTGTCAATCGTGGAAATCGCTCTAGGACCCCAAAACGATGAGTAATAGTGCATGAAACGGACCAGAATCGGGCAAAAACTGCGATTATTGATGACCGACATGTAAGCACTCAGTGGGGTTCAACAACCATGGAAATCGCTTTGGGACCCCAAAAATGGCGAGTAATAGTCCACGAAACAGGTCAGGATCGACAAAAACCGCGAGTGTTGATGACTGACATGTAAACTTGCCCCGGGTTCATCAATAGTGGAAATCACTCCGGGACCCCAAAACGGTGAGTAATGGTCCATGAAACGGGCCAAAATCGTCCAAAACTGCGAGTGTTGATGACCGACACGTAAGCGCACCTCGGTGTTCAAACACTATGGAAACTGCTCAGAATTGGCCCAAACCGTCTCTGTTGACGACATACACTTAAAGGCACCCCGGGGATCGTTAATCATGGAAACCGCTCTAGGGCCCCAAAATGGTGGCTAGTAGTCCACGAAACGGACCAGAACTGGCCAAAATTGTGAGCGTTGATGACCGACATGTAAACGCACCATGGGGTTCGTCAATCGTGGAAATCACTTCGGGATCCCAAAACTATGTAGAAACGGGCCAGAATCGGCTCAAATTGCGAGTCTTGACGACCAACGCGTAAGCACATGTTTGGATTCGACAACCATGGAAATCGATTTGGGACCCCAAAACGGTTTGTAATAGTCCATGAAACGGGTCAGAATCGACAAAAAACGCGACTTTTGATGACCGACACTTAAACGCAGCCCGGGGTTTGTCAATCATGGAAATCACTACGGGACCCCGAAGCAGTGAGTAATAGTACATGAAACGGGCCAGAATCGGCCAAGACCACGAGTGTTCATGACCGACACGTAAGCGCACCATGGGGTTCAACAACTATGAAAATCGCTTCGGACCCCAAAACGGTGAGTAATAGTGCACGAAACGGGTCAGAATTGGCCAAAACCGTGAGTGTTGACGATGTACATGTAAATGCACCCCGGGGATCATCAATCGTGGAAATCCCTTTGTACCCCAAAACGGTGAGTAATAGTCCACGAAACGGTCCAGAATCGACAAAAACCGTGAGTGTTGATGACCGGCACGTAAACGCACTCCGGGGTTCGTAAATCATGGAAATCGCTCTAGGACCGCAAAACGATGAGTCACACTGCACGAAACCGGCCAGAATCGGCCAAAACTGCGAATGTTGATGACCGACACGTAAACACACCTTGGGGTTCAACAACCATGGAATCACTTCAGGACCCCAAAACGGTGAGTAATAGTCAACGAAATGGGTCAGAATCGACAAAATCCGCGAGTGTTGATGACCGACACGTAAAACTATGGAAATCACTTTGGACCCCAAAACGGTGAGTAATAGTCCATGAAACGGGTCGGAATCGACAAGATTTGCGAATGTTGATGACCGACATGTACACACACACTGGGGTTTGTCAATCGTGGAAATCGCTCTAGGACCCCAAAACGATGAGTAATAGTGCACGAAACGGACCAGAATCGGGCAAAAACTGCGATTATTGATGACCGACATGTAAGCACTCAGTGGGGTTCAACAACCATGGAAATCGCTTTGGGACCCCAAAAATGGCGAGTAATAGTCCACGAAACAGGTCAGGATCGACAAAAACCGCGAGTGTTGATGACTGACATGTAAACTTGCCCCGGGTTCATCAATAGTGGAAATCACTCCGGGACCCCAAAACGGTGAGTAATGGTCCATGAAACGGGCCAAAATCGTCCAAAACTGCGAGTGTTGATGACCGACACGTAAGCGCACCTCGGTGTTCAAACACTATGGAAACTGCTCAGAATTGGCCCAAACCGTCTCTGTTGACGACATACACTTAAAGGCACCCCGGGGATCGTTAATCATGGAAACCCCTCTAGGGCCCCAAAACGGTGGCTAGTAGTCCACGAAACGGACCAGAACTGGCCAAAATTGTGAGCGTTGATGACCGACATGTAAACGCACCATGGGGTTCGTCAATCGTGGAAATCACTTCGGGATCCCAAAACTATGTAGAAACGGGCCAGAATCGGCTCAAATTGCGAGTGTTGACGACCAACGCGTAAGCACATGTTTGGATTCGACAACCATGGAAATCAATTTGGGACCCCAAAACGGTTTGTAATAGTCCATGAAACGGGTCAGAATCGACAAAAAACGCGACTTTTGATGACCGACACTTAAACGCAGCCCGGGGTTTGTCAATCATGGAAATCACTACGGGACCCCGAAGCAGTGAGTAATAGTACATGAAACGGGCCAGAATCGGCCAAGACCACGAGTGTTCATGACCGACACGTAAGCGCACCATGGGGTTCAACAACTATGAAAATCGCTTCGGACCCCAAAACGGTGAGTAATAGTGCACGAAACGGGTCAGAATTGGCCAAAACCGTGAGTGTTGACGATGTACATGTAAATGCACCCCGGGGATCGTCAATCGTGGAAATCCCTTTGTACCCCAAAACGGTGAGTAATAGTCCACGAAACGGTCCAGAATCGACAAAAACCGTGAGTGTTGATGACCGGCACGTAAACGCACTCCGGGGTTCGTAAATCATGGAAATCGCTCTAGGACCGCAAAACGATGAGTCACACTGCACGAAACCGGCCAGAATCGGCCAAAACTGCGAATGTTGATGACCGACACGTAAACACACCTTGGGGTTCAACAACCATGGAATCACTTCAGGACCCCAAAACGGTGAGTAATAGTCAACGAAATGGGTCAGAATCGACAAAATCCGCGAGTGTTGATGACCGACACGTAAAACTATGGAAATCACTTTGGACCCCAAAACGGTGAGTAATAGTCCATGAAACGGGTCGGAATCGACAAGATTTGCGAATGTTGATGACCGACATGTACACACACACTGGGGTTTGTCAATCGTGGAAATCGCTCTAGGACCCCAAAACGATGAGTAATAGTGCACGAAACGGACCAGAATCGGGCAAAAACTGCGATTATTGATGACCGACATGTAAGCACTCAGTGGGGTTCAACAACCATGGAAATCGCTTTGGGACCCCAAAAATGGCGAGTAATAGTCCATGAAACAGGTCAGGATCGACAAAAACCGCGAGTGTTGATGACTGACATGTAAACTTGCCCCGGGTTTATCAATAGTGGAAATCACTCCGGGACCCCAAAACGGTGAGTAATGGTCCATGAAACGGGCCAAAATCGTCCAAAACTGCGAGTGTTGATGACCGACACGTAAGCGCACCTCGGTGTTCAAACACTATGGAAACTGCTCAGAATTGGCCCAAACCGTCTCTGTTGACGACATACACTTAAAGGCACCACGGGGATCGTTAATCATGGAAACCGCTCTAGGGCCCCAAAACGGTGGCTAGTAGTCCACGAAACGGACCAGAACTGGCCAAAATTGTGAGCGTTGATGACCGACATGTAAACGCACCATGGGGTTCGTCAATCGTGGAAATCACTTCGGGATCCCAAAAATATGTAGAAACGGGCCAGAATCGGCTCAAATTGCGAGTCTTGTCGACCAACGCGTAAGCACATGTTTGGATTCGACAACCATGGAAATCGATTTGGGACCCCAAAACGGTTTGTAATAGTCCATGAAACGGGTCAGAATCGACAAAAAACGCGACTTTTGATGACCGACACTTAAACGCAGCCCGGGGTTTGTCAATCATGGAAATCACTACGGGACCCCGAAGCAGTGAGTAATAGTACATGAAACGGGCCAGAATCGGCCAAGACCACGAGTGTTCATGACCGACACGTAAGCGCACCATGGGGTTCAACAACTATGAAAATCGCTTCGGACCCCAAAACGGTGAGTAATAGTGCACGAAACGGGTCAGAATTGGCCAAAACCGTGAGTGTTGACGATGTACATGTAAATGCACCCCGGGGATCGTCAATCGTGGAAATCCCTTTGTACCCCAAAACGGTGAGTAATAGTCCACGAAACGGTCCAGAATCGACAAAAACCGTGAGTGTTGATGACCGGCACGTAAACGCACTCTGGGGTTCGTAAATCATGGAAATCGCTCTAGGACCGCAAAACGATGAGTCACACTGCACGAAACCGGCCAGAATCGGCCAAAACTGCGAATGTTGATGACCGACACGTAAACACACCTTGGGGTTCAACAACCATGGAATCACTTCAGGACCCCAAAACGGTGAGTAATAGTCAACGAAATGGGTCAGAATCGACAAAATCCGCGAGTGTTGATGACCGACACGTAAAACTATGGAAATCACTTTGGACCCCAAAACGGTGAGTAATAGTCCATGAAACGGGTCGGAATCGACAAGATTTGCGAATGTTGATGACCGACATGTACACACACACTGGGGTTTGTCAATCGTGGAAATCGCTCTAGGACCCCAAAACGATGAGTAATAGTGCACGAAACGGACCAGAATCGGGCAAAAACTGCGATTATTGATGACCGACATGTAAGCACTCAGTGGG
>NW_025228148.1:114326-115112 GCF_018294505.1 Triticum aestivum | reverse complement strand
GAAACGGGTCAGAATCGACAAGATTTGCGAATGTTGATGACCGACATGTACACACACACTGGGGTTTGTCAATCGTGGAAATCGCTCTAGGACCCCAAAACGATGAGTAATAGTGCACGAAACGGACCAGAATCGGGCAAAAACTGCGATTATTGATGACCGACATGTAAGCACTCAGTGGGATTCAACAACCATGGAAATCGCTTTGGGACCCCAAAAACGGCGAGTAATAGTCCACGAAACAGGTCAGGATCGACAAAAACCGCGAGTGTTGATGACTGACATGTCAACTTGCCCCGGGTTCATCTATAGTGGAAATCACTCCGGGACCCCAAAACGGTGAGTAATGGTCCATGAAACGGGCCAAAATCGTCCAAAACTGCGAGTGTTGATGACCGACACGTAAGCGCACCTCGGTGTTCAAACACTATGGAAACTGCTCAGAATTGGCCCAAACCGTCTCTGTTGACGACATACACTTAAAGGCACCCCGGGGATCGTTAATCATGGAAACCGCTCTAGGGCCCCAAAACGGTGGCTAGTAGTCCACGAAACGGACCAGAACTGGCCAAAATTGTGAGCGTTGATGACCGACATGTAAACGCACCATGGGGTTCGTCAATCGTGGAAATCACTTCGGGATCCCAAAACTATGTAGAAACGGGCCAGAATCGGCTCAAATTGCGAGTCTTGACGACCAACGCGTAAGCACATGTTTGGATTCGACAACCATGGAAATCGATTTGGGACCCCAAAACGGTTTGTAATAGTCCATGAAACGGGTCA
>NW_025228148.1:109411-114316 GCF_018294505.1 Triticum aestivum | reverse complement strand
AATCGTGGAAATCCCTTTGTACCCCAAAACGGTGAGTAATAGTCCACGAAACGGTCCAGAATCGACAAAAACCGTGAGTGTTGATGACCGGCACGTAAACGCACTCCGGGGTTCGTAAATCATGGAAATCGCTCTAGGACCGCAAAACGATGAGTCACACTGCACGAAACCGGCCAGAACCGGCCAAAACTGCGAATGTTGATGACCGACACGTAAACACACCTTGGGGTTCAACAACCATGGAATCACTTCAGGACCCCAAAACGGTGAGTAATAGTCAACGAAATGGGTCAGAATCGACAAAATCCGCGAGTGTTGATGACCGACACGTAAAACTATGGAAATCACTTTGAACCCCAAAACGGTGAGTAATAGTCCATGAAACGGGTCGGAATCGACAAGATTTGCGAATGTTGATGACCGACATGTACACACACACTGGGGTTTGTCAATCGTGGAAATCGCTCTAGGACCCCAAAACGATGAGTAATAGTGCACGAAACGGACCAGAATCGGGCAAAAACTGCGATTATTGATGACCGACATGTAAGCACTTAGTGGGATTCAACAACCATGGAAATCGCTTTGGGACCCCAAAAACGGCGAGTAATAGTCCACGAAACAGGTCAGGATCGACAAAAACCGCGAGTGTTGATGACTGACATGTCAACTTGCCCCGGGTTCATCAATAGTGGAAATCACTCCGGGACCCCAAAACGGTGAGTAATGGTCCATGAAACGGGCCAAAATCGTCCAAAACTGCGAGTGTTGATGACCGACACGTAAGCGCACCTCGGTGTTCAAACACTATGGAAACTGCTCAGAATTGGCCCAAACCGTCTCCGTTGACGACATACACTTAAAGGCACCCCGGGGATCGTTAATCATGGAAACCGCTCTAGGCCCCAAAACGGTGGCTAGTAGTCCACGAAACGGACCAGAACTGGCCAAAATTGTGAGCGTTGATGACCGACATGTAAACGCACCATGGGTTCGTCAATCGTGGAAATCACTTCGGGATCCCAAAACTATGTAGAAACGGGCCAGAATCGGCTCAAATTGCGAGTCTTGACGACCAACGCGTAAGCACATGTTTGGATTCGACAACCATGGAAATCGATTTGGGACCCCAAAATGGTTTGTAATAGTCCATGAAACGGGTCAGAATCGACAAAAAACGCGACTTTTGATGACCGACACTTAAACGCAGCCCGGGGTTTGTCAATCATGGAAATCACTACGGGACCCCGAAACAGTGAGTAATAGTACATGAAACGGGCCAGAATCGGCCAAGACTGCGAGTGTTCATGACCGACACGTAAGCGCACCATGGGGTTCAACAACTATGGAAATCGCTTCGGACCCCAAAACGGTGAGTAATAGTGCACGAAACGGGTCAGAATTGGCCAAAACCGTGAGTGTTGACGACGTACATGTAAATGCACCCCGGGGATCGTCAATCGTGGAAATCCCTTTGTACCCCAAAACGGTGAGTAATAGTTCACGAAATGGTCCAGAATCGACAAAAACCGTGAGTGTTGATGACCGGCACGTAAACGCACTCCGGGGTTCGTAAATCATGGAAATCGCTCTAGGACCGCAATACGATGAGTCAAACTGCACGAAACCGGCCAGAATCGGCCAAAACTGCGAATGTTGATGACCGACACGTAAACACACCTTGGGGTTCAACAACCATGGAATCACTTCAGGACCCCAAAACGGTGAGCAATAGTCAACGAAATGGGTCAGAATCGACAAAATCCGCGAGTGTTGATGACCGACACGTAAAACTATGGAAATCACTTTGGACCCCAAAACGGTGAGTAATAGTCCATGAAACGGGTCGGAATCGACAAGATTTGCGAATGTTGATGACCGACATGTACACACACACTGGGGTTTGTCAATCGTGGAAATCGCTCTAGGACCCCAAAACGATGAGTAATAGTGCACGAAACGGACCAGAATCGGGCAAAAACTGCGATTATTGATGACCGACATGTAAGCACTCAGTGGGATTCAACAAACATGGAAATCGCTTTGGGACCCCAAAAACGGCGAGTAATAGTCCACGAAACAGGTCAGGATCGACAAAAACCGCGAGTGTTGATGACTGACATGTCAACTTGCCCCGGGTTCATCAATAGTGGAAATCACTCCGGGACCCCAAAACGGTGAGTAATGTTCCATGAAACGGGCCAAAATCGTCCAAAACTGCGAGTGTTGATGACCGACACGTAAGCGCACCTCGGTGTTCAAACACTATGGAAACTGCTCAGAATTGGCCCAAACCGTCTCCGTTGACGACATACACTTAAAGGCACCCCGGGGATCGTTAATCATGGAAACCGCTCTAGGCCCCAAAACGGTGGCTAGTAGTCCACGAAACGGACCAGAACTGGCCAAAATTGTGAGCGTTGATGACCGACATGTAAACGCACCATGGGTTCGTCAATCGTGGAAATCACTTCGGGATCCCAAAACTATGTAGAAACGGGCCAGAATCGGCTCAAATTGCGAGTCTTGACGACCAACGCGTAAGCACATGTTTGGATTCGACAACCATGGAAATCGATTTGGGACCCCAAAACGGTTTGTAATAGTCCATGAAACGGGTCAGAATCGACAAAAAACGCGACTTTTGATGACCGACACTTAAACGCAGCCCGGGGTTTGTCAATCATGGAAATCACTACGTGACCCCCCAACAGTGAGTAATAGTACATGAAACGGGCCAGAATCGGCCAAGACTGCGAGTGTTCATGACCGACACGTAAGCGCACCATGGGGTTCAACAACTATGGAAATCGCTTCGGACCCCAAAACGGTGAGTAATAGTGCACGAAACGGGTCAGAATTGGCCAAAACCGTGAGTGTTGACGACGTACATGTAAATGCACCCCGGGGATCGTCAATCGTGGAAATCCCTTTGTACCCCAAAACGGTGAGTAATAGTCCACGAAACGGTCCAGAATCGACAAAAACCGTGAGTGTTGATGACTGGCACGTAAACGCACTCCGGGGTTCGTAAATCATGGAAATCGCTCTAGGACCGCAAAACGATGAGTCAAACTGCACGAAACCGGCCAGAATCGGCCAAAACTGCGAATGTTGATGACCGACACGTAAACACACCTTGGGGTTCAACAACCATGGAATCACTTCAGGACCCCAAAACGGTGAGCAATAGTCAACGAAATGGGTCAGAATCGACAAAATCCGCGAGTGTTGATGACCGACACGTAAAACTATGGAAATTACTTTGGACCCCAAAACGGTGAGTAATAGTCCATGAAACGGGTCAGAATCGACAAGATTTGCGAATGTGGATGACCGACATGTACACACACACTGGGGTTTGTCAATCGTGGAAATCGCTCTAGGACCCCAAAACGATGAGTAATAGTGCACGAAACGGACCAGAATCGGGCAAAAACTGCGATTATTGATGACCGACATGTAAGCATTCAGTGGGATTCAACAAACATGGAAATCGCTTTGGGACCCCAAAAACGGCGAGTAATAGTCCACGAAACAGGTCAGGATCGACAAAAACCGCGAGTGTTGATGACTGACATGTCAACTTGCCCCGGGTTCATCAATAGTGGAAATCACTCCGGGACCCCAAAACGGTGAGTAATGGTCCATGAAACGGGCCAAAATCGTCCAAAACTGCGAGTGTTGATGACCGACACGTAAGCGCACCTCGGTGTTCAAACACTATGGAAACTGCTCAGAATTGGCCCAAACCGTCTCTGTTGACGACATACACTTAAAGGCACCCCGGGGATCATTAATCATGGAAACCGCTCTAGGCCCCAAAACGGTGGCTAGTAGTCCACGAAACGGACCAGAACTGGCCAAAATTGTGAGCGTTGATGACCGACATGTAAACGCACCATGGGTTCGTCAATCGTGGAAATCACTTCGGGATCCCAAAACTATGTAGAAACGGGCCAGAATCGGCTCAAATTGCGAGTCTTGACGACCAACGCGTAAGCACATGTTTGGATTCGACAACCATGGAAATCGATTTGGGACCCTAAAACGGTTTGTAATAGTCCATGAAACGGGTCAGAATCGACAAAAAACGCGACTTTTGATGACCGACACTTAAACGCAGCCCGGGGTTTGTCAATCATGGAAATCACTACGGGACCCCGAAACAGTGAGTAATAGTACATGAAACGGGCCAGAATCGGCCAAGACTGCGAGTGTTCATGACCGACACGTAAGCGCACCATGGGGTTCAACAACTATGGAAATCGCTTCGGACCCCAAAACGGTGAGTAATAGTGCACGAAACGGGTCAGAATTGGCCAAAACCGTGAGTGTTGACGACGTACATGTAAATGCACCCCGAGGATCGTCAATCGTGGAAATCCCTTTGTACCCCAAAACGGTGAGTAATAGTCCACGAAACGGTCCAGATTCGACAAAAACCGTGAGTGTTGATGACCGGCACGTAAACGCACTCCGGGGTTCGTAAATCATGGAAATCGCTCTAGGACCGCAAAACGATAAGTCAAACTGCACGAAACCGGCCAGAATCGGCCAAAACTGCGAATGCTGATGACCGACACGTAAACACACCTTGGGTTTCAACAACCATGGAATCACTTCAGGACCCCAAAACGGTGAGTAATAGTCAACGAAATGGGTCAGAATCGACAAAATCCGCGAGTGTTGATGACCGACACGTAAAACTATCGAAATCACTTTGGACCCCAAAACGGTGAGTAATAGTCCATGAAACGGGTCAGAATCGACAAGATTTGCGAATGTTGATGACCGACATGTACACACACACTGGGGTTTGTCAATCGTGGAAATCGCTCTAGGACCCCAAAACGATGAGTAATAGTGCACGAAACGGACCAGAATCGGGCAAAAACTGCGATT